>NC_084502.1:49055789-49075789 GCF_024500385.1 Phyllopteryx taeniolatus | reverse complement strand
ATGGAGAAAGACTTCCGGACGGCTTCGAGGAAATTCTGGTCCACCATCCGACGTCTCAGGAGAGGAAAGCAGTGCACCACCAACACTGTGTATAGTGGGGATGGGGCGCTGCTGACCTCGACTCGGGACGTTGTGAGTCGGTGGGGACCTCCTCAATTCCACCGACACGCCTTCCCATGGGGAAGCAGAGTGTGGGTTCTCTGAGGCGGGCTCTCCTATCTCTGGGTTTGAGGTCACCGAGGTAGTGAAAAAACTCCTCGGTGGCAGGGCCCCGGGGGTGGATGAGATTCGCCCGGAGTTCCTAAAGGCTCTGGATGTTGTGGGGCTGTCCTGGTTGACACGCCTCTGCAACATCGCGTGGACAACGGGGACAGTGCCTCTGGATTGGTAGACTGGGGTGGTGGTCCCCCTTTTTAAGAAGGGGGACCGGAGGGTGTGTTCCAACTACAGGGGGGTCACACTGCTCAGCCTCCCTAGCAAGGTCTATTCAGGGGTGCTGGAGAGGAGGGTCTGTCGGGAAGTCGAATCTCAGATTCAGGAGGAGCAGTGTGGTTTTCGTCCTGGCCGTGGAACAGTGGACCAGCTTTACACCCTCGGCAGGGTCCTCGTGGGTGCATGGGAGTTCGCCCAACCAGTCTATAGGTGTTTTGTGGACTTGGAGAAGGCGTTCGACCGTGTCCCTCGGGGAGTCCTGTGGAGAGTGCTTCGGGAGTATGGGGTACCGAACCCCCTGATACGGGCTGTTCGGTCCCTGTACGACCGGAGTCAGAGTTTGGTCGGCATATCCGGCAGTAAGTCGGACTCGTTCCCGGTGAGGGTTGGACTCCGCCAAGGCTGCCCTTTGTCGCCGATTCTGTTCATAACTTTTATGGACAGAATTTCTAGGCGCAGCCGAGGCGTAGAGGGGGTCCGGTTTGGTGGGCTCAGTATTGCATCTCTGCTTTTTGCAGATGATGTGGTTCTGTTGGTTTCATCAAGCCGTGACCTCCAACTCTCATTGGAGCAGTTCGCAGCAGAGTGTGAAGCGGCTGGGATGAGAATCAGCACCTCCAAATCTGAGACCATGGTCCTCAGTCGGAAAAGGGTGGCATGCCTTCTCCAGGTCGGGGATGAGATCCTGCCCCAAGTGGAGGAATTCAAGTATCTTGGGGTCTTGTTCACAAGTGAGGGAAGAATGGAACGGGAGATCGACAGTTTGCAGTGATGCGGACTTTGTATCGGTCCGTTGTGGTAAAGAAAGAGCTAAGCCGAAAGGCGAAGCTCTCAATTTACCGGTCGATCTTCGTTCCTACCCTCACCTATGGTCATGAGCTGTGGGTCGTGACCAAAAGAACAAGATCCCGGATACAAGCGGCCGAAATGAGTTTCCTCCGCAGGGTATCCGGGCTCTCCCTTAGAGATAGGGTGAGAAGCTTGGTCATCCGGGAGAATCTCAGAGTAGAGCCGCTGCTCCTCCGCATTGAGAGGAGCCAGATGAGGTGGCTGGGGCATCTGATTCGGCCACACTTTGACAGCCAGACCCTGAGGAAAGCAATAGATTGGGGAACACTGATCTCGACCATGTGCAGAATTATTAGGTAGGTCTCATTTTTGTGGATTACTTTTATTAATGACCAACCAAAGTGCTTTAGGTTAATCATCTCCGTTTCCTTTCGGCTTGTCCCGTTAGGGGTCGCTACAGCGCGTCATCCTTTTCCATGTAAACCTATCTCCTGCATCCTCCTCTCTAACACCAATTGCCCTCATGTCTTCCCTTACTACATCCAACAAGCTTCTTTTTGGTCTTCCTTTACCTCTCTTGCCTGGCAGCTCCATCCTCATCATCCTTCTACCAATATACTCACCATCTCTCCCCTGGACGTGTTCAAACCATCAAAGTCTCCTCTCTCTGACTTTGTCTCCAAAACATCTAACCTTGGCTGTCCCTCTAATGAGCTCATTTCTAATCCTATCCAATCAGGTCAATCCTAGAGAGAACCTCAACATCTTAATTTCCGCGAACCTCCAGCTCTGCTTCCTGTTGTCTCTTCAGTGCCACTGTCTCTAATCCGTTCATCATGGCTGGCCTCACCATTGTTTTATGAACTTTTCCCTTCATCCTAGCAGAGACTCTTCTGTCACACAACACACCTGACACCTTCCTCAAACCGTTCCAACCTGCATAGATCCATTTCTTCACTTCTTGACCCCAAGTACTTAAAATCCTCCACCCTCGCTACCTCGTCTCCTTGTAGCCTCACTCTTCCCCCTCCACCTCTCTCATTCATACACATATTCTCTCTTACTGCGGCTAACCTTCATTCCTGTCCTTTCCAGTGCATGCCTCCACCTTTCTAACTGTTCCTCCACTTGCACCATGCTTTCACTGCAGATCACAATGTCACTGCGAACATCATGGTCCATGGGGATTCCAGTCTAACCTCATCTGTCAGCCTATCCATCACCACTGCAAAAAGGAAGGGGCTCAGGGCTGATCCCTGATGCAGTCCTACCTCCACCTCAAATTCCTCTGTCACACATACAGCACACCTCACCACTGTTCTGCTGCCCTCATACATATTTTAACATACTTCTCTGCCACTCCAGACTTCCGCATGCAGTACCACAGTTCCTCTCTGGGCACTCGGTCATTGGCTTTCTATAGAGCTACAAAGACACAATGTAGGTCCTTCTGACCTCTGTACTTTTCAACACCCTCAAGGCAAGTAATACATCTGTGGTACTCTTTCTAGGCATGAAACAATACTGTTGCTCACAAATACACACATGTCCTGAGTCTCGCCTCCACTATTCTTTCCCATAACTTCATTGGGTGGCCGATCAACTTTATTCGTCGATAGTTCCCACAGCTCGGCATATCACCCTTTGTTCTTAAAAATGGGCACCATCCCATTTTTCCTCCATTCCTCAGGCATTTTCTCACCAGCTAGTATGTCATCAAGACCAACTGGCTTTCCATGTTTCATCCTCTTTAGAGCCTTTCTAACTTCCCCCTTACTAATCAGTGCCACTGGTCCACCACTCTTGCCTCTTCTACTCTTCTTTCTCATTTTGCTCATTCATCAACCTCAAAGTATTCTCTTCATCAATCCAGCACACTACTGGCACCAGTCACAACATTTCCATCTCTATCCTTAATCACCCTAACCTGCTGCACATCCTTCCCATCTCTATCCCTCTGTCTGGCCAACCTATAGAGATAATTGTCTCCTTCTTTAGTGGCATACATGTCATCATATGCCTCATTTGGTACCATCAAGTCTCTGTCTCCCCTTTCCTACCAGAAGATACACCTAGTACTCTATTGCCTGTCTCTCTGATCACCTTGGTTGAAGTGGTCCAGTCTTCTGGAAGCTCCTCCTGTCCACCGAGAGTCTGTCTCACCGCTTCTCGAAAAGCCACACAACACACTTCCTTTGTCAGCTTCCACCACATGGTTCTCTGCTCTGCTTGAATCTTCTTAATCTCACCACGAGTCATTTTACACACCACCATCCTATGCTGTCTAGCCACACTCTGCCCTCAGAGATTACATCGTCTGCTCAAGATGTAATCCACCTGTGTGCTTCTATCTCTGCTCTTGTAAATCCCCTGATGTTCCTGCCTCTTCTGAAAGAAAGTGTTCACTCCAGCCATTTCCATCCTTTTTGCAAAGGTCTACCACCATCTGTCCCTCCAAGTTCCTTTCCTGGATGCCAAACTTACCCGTCACTTCTTCATCATCCCTGTTTACTTTACCCACATGTCCATTACAATCTGTACCAATCACCACTCTCTGTCTGGGATGCTCAGAACTCCTTTGTCTGGTTTCTTCCAGAATTTCTCTTTCACCTCTAGGTCACATCATACCTGTTAAGCATAGCCACTAATCACATTTTACATAACCCCCTTAATTTCACGTTTCAGCCTCATCTGATACTCTTTTCACCTCAAAGACATTCTCAGCAAACTTTTCCTTTAAAATAATTACTACTAAAATTCCTACTCCATTTCTCTTCCCATCTACACCATGGTAAAATAATTTGAACCCTGCCCCTAAACATCTAGCTTTACTGCCTTTCCACCTGCTCTCCTAGACACAAAATATAACAACCTTTCTCCTAATCATCACGTCAATCAACTCTGTCAGGGACTGTTACAATATGCTTATACAATTCAGCGGAGGACAGGGGGTGGCCGTAACATCCGGAGATCCGACTCATGGGGCTTTCTGGTGGCAGCTCCCACAAGCCAGGACGCTGGCTTCGCGATGCGAAGGTCCATGGCAACCGATCCCGGCCTGTCGGCCTGCGTTTGCTGGGACAGAGGCCAGCGTAAAGAACAAGGAAACTATCTCACCCAGTCGATTTTGAAGCGATGCTCTGACAAGCGTAGTACGCTGTAGCATGTTGCAACGCTAATCCACTCCTCTCAACGCTGCGGTCACGTGGGCCAGTCAGCCAATCAGTGCATTTCTTTAGACCTACATACATGGTCATATGGGTTACGCGTCCAATGAGGTGCGTTTACACACAAATGAGGAAGTGAAGCGCTCTGCAGCCAGGCTAAGCGGCTTGGCTTCGTATCGATGGCACAAAACTTCATTTTAAGCACAATGGCTCATTATTTTATGCCGAGACAAGGCCACGATGATATCAAGGGACTTTTAATTTTGCAATATCGTGAATACTGTGACATCCCTACCTAATAATTCTTTGCATATGCTTACCCGATCGGGAATATTGTATGTTTTGCTAGCTTCCCTGTGAAACTTCGAGCCCTGATTCAGGTTTATCGAGCTGGGAGCTGGGAAATATGCCTAAAAGTGATATGATAAAAATACTTGTCATTTTTAATTTTTTTTTTAACCTGTCCTGTTCAGCTGCATGGTCTTACAGAATGGTGGATTTGCATGGCTTTGTGCTGGAACAGTTTTGCTGTGCAACAAGGGAGTTTGAAATACTCCCTCTGCTTATTTTTAATTTTTTTAATTATTCTGATGTTTATTGAAAATGCAGCTGGACAGAAAATGGTTTTAGGGGACAGACAGAGGGATACAGCGGACAAAGGGACTAGGTGTGAGAACCACAGCAGAACAATAGTGAGACAGCCTGGATATTTGAACACAAGTAACATTACACGACGATGCGGCATGTCGGACACCCCGTGAGGACATGCAATAACTAACCAAGAGAGGACAGAAAAGGGCAGGGGAGGGCAGGACAGGATGTGGGAAAATGAGCAAGGTAGTCCTACTGACAAGTGGTGTGCTGGGATTCCTTTTTTTTAGTGTCTAACCACCTGTAAGAACCTGAGAGTTGATATGTTAGTATAACCTGTGTTGTTGTTATTGATCCCAGCACAAGTAATTAAAGCCTATAGTGTGCCTATCGAACTTATTAGTGAATGAACACCATATCACATGCATGTTAGTCAACTGGTGTACGGAGTTGCTGAGCCGGCACATCAAGGAAGGGTGAGCCCAGCCCCCGCCGAGTCAGCGAGCCCGTCCAGCAGGGGACCCATCCAGGGGGACGCCACCGACCCCCAGGACCCAGGGAGGTCCCGAGCCCGACCGAAGCGCCCCGACCAGTCCCAAAGGGAGGGGCACAGACCACCACCCCCAGAGAGCATGGGGGCTCTACCCAACAACAGGTCCCAATGCAGGAGCCACCAGCCACACAAAAACAGTCGTAGCCCGCCAAAGCGAGCCCATGTTAAGCACCCATCGTGAGAACGGACCTCTCGGGGCCCCAGTTGTCGGCCCCAGTGCGGCCCCCAGGTGTCAAGCAAAGAGAAATGTGAAGACCCACCACCCACCCTAAATACTAAAGAAACCTATCAGAAGCTTCCAGAAAAACAATGTCATCATCTGGGTTTTCCCAAATTGTTTACAGGTATAGTAATCTTGCTGTATGTACACTTCTGACTTTGAAGAAAGTAATGAAAAATTGTCAAAAAAAGAAATCCGTTTCTCATTTTTCTGGCATTTAGCATTAATTAAGCTAATTAATGCAATAATTATTGCATTTAGCAATAATTTAGCTAATCCTAACTGACCTGAAACAGTAAAGGTTTAGTCTGATTTCATGTCAGTTAGTGAGAGAAAAAAAGCATGTCTTTTTATAGAGTGTATGTAAAAATCTGGTTTCAACTGTACATAAAAAATTTTGTTTTTTTTCACCCCGATCAGAGGCTAACGTAAATTCACATATACATGACACAACACGATATTTCCAGCAAACTCTATAGAACAGCACAAGGTGACAGCAAGAGTTGGGTAACAAAGGTCTGTCTTGCATTTGATATTATAACTGATAATATAGAGCAAAGGTGTCAAACATTCGTGCTATGGGCCACAACCAGCCTGCAGGATGAATTTTAAAGTAAAAAAATACACAAGACACTGTAGTGTTGAGGACTCAGGATCAGATTGACAATTATTATGCTCATGTAGAAAATAGAGTGGTAATAACTCCTAGCTCTTCATAAATTGATTCAATTTTAAAGTGAGATATATTTTTTCACTTCCAAATACCTGTGACTTTAAAGTTGTGCGTCTTAAATTACAATCACTGTGTTCAGCTATTATGCACACATGTAAATGACAAACTGACGGAAAATTTTCACCAAAAAAAACCCAACTGGTTTTGTAAAATGATCTTATATCCTCTATATCAACGAAAAATGGTGTACGGACGTCACGGTGCTCAGCACACACTGCAGCCCGCATTTGGAGTCGCTATTCTTAAACTGTAAACCATTCTACTCGCCACGTGAGTTCGCATCATTCATACTGGCTGGAGTCTATATTCCGCCTCAAGCTAACACGAACGCCGCATTGCTAACGCTCGCCGATCAAGTCAACGAAATTGAAAAAAAACACCCCGACTCACCCCTCATTATTCTCGGGGACTTTAACAAAGCTAAACTCAACCACGAACTCCCTAAATACAAGCAGCACATCGACTGTCCTACCAGGGAAAATAATACTTTAGACCACTGCTACACTACGGTAAAAAATGCATACCGTGCTATACCTCGTGCAGCCTTGGGCTCGTCTGATCACTGCTTAATTCACTTAATACCGACGTACAAGCAAGAACTTAAATGTGCGAAGCCTACAGTGAAAACAGTCTAAAAGTGGACAAATGAAGCCAAGATAGAACTTCAAAGCTGTTTAGACTGCACAGACTGGATTGTCTTTGAAAATTCAGCTGGCAGCCTGGATGAATATACGGACACTGTCACATCCTATATCAGTTTCTGTGAAGAGGTCTGTGTACCAACAAAATCATTTCGCACATTCAACAACAATAAGCCGTGGTTCACTGCTAAACTTAAGCAGCTTCGCCAAGCTAAGGAGGATGCATATCAGAGCGGGGACAGGGCCCTGTATAATCGAGCTAGAAACCAGCTGACCAAAGAAATTAACATTGCAAAGAGGATCTATACAGCAAAGTTGGAAAAACAGTTTAGCGCAAACGACTCTAAATCAGTCTGGCATGCATTCCAATCGCTGACTAATTACAAGCGACGATCCCCCCAAGCTGAGAACAATAGCACACTAGCCAACGACTTGAATACCTTCTACTGCAGATTTGAAAAGGACACTTTCACACCACACACCAACCCGGCCGCACCCGCGACCACAATCACACCTCTGACCTCTGCGTTAACCATCCATGAACAGGATGTGAGACGCATCTTCAAACAACAAAAGATTAACAAAGC
This sequence comes from Phyllopteryx taeniolatus, assembly GCF_024500385.1. Taxonomy (NCBI): domain Eukaryota; kingdom Metazoa; phylum Chordata; class Actinopteri; order Syngnathiformes; family Syngnathidae; genus Phyllopteryx; species Phyllopteryx taeniolatus. The sequence goes on along the minus strand of NC_084502.1, from coordinate 49,068,076 downwards.
GGCAGGCCCGGACCACGTGTCCCCATCCTGCCTCAAAGTCTGCACGGACCAGCTCGCTCCAGTCTTCACTCAGATCTTCAACAGATCTCTGGAACTGTGCGAAGTTCCATCCTGTTTCAAACGCTCCACCATCATCCCAGTCCCCAAGAAACCTGCAATCTCGGGTCTGAATGACTACAGGCCTGTCGCTTTGACATCTGTGGTCATGAAGTCCTTTGAACGTCTTGTGCTGGACCACCTCAAGAGTGTCACAGGTCCCCTGCTGGACCCCCCGCAGTTTGCCTACCAAGCGAACAGATCTGCGGATGATGCAGTCAACATGGGACTGCACTTCATCCTAGAACACCTCGACAGTGCAGGGACCTACGCGAGGATCCTTTTCGTGGACTTCAGCTCAGCGTTCAACACCATCATCCCTGAACTCCTTTCATCCAAGCTTCTCCAGCTCAGCGTCTCACCTGCCATCTGCCAGCGGATTTACAGCTTTCTGACGGGCAGGACACAGCAGGTCAGGCTGGGGGAGGCCACCTCATCCACACGCAGCATCAGCACTGGGGCGCCCCAAGGTTGTATCCTCTCTCCGCTGCTCTTCTCTCTCTACACGAACGACTGCACCTCAGCGAACCCGACTGTCAAACTCCTGAAGTTTGCAGATGACACCACTGTCATCGGCCTCATCAAGGACGGTGACGAGTCTGCATATCGACAGGAAGCGGAGCGGCTGGAGCTGTGGTGCGGCCGACACAACCTGGAGCTGAACACGCTCAAGACTGTAGAGATGATCGTGGACTTCAGGAGGCATCCTTCGCCACAGCTGCCCCTCACGTTGTCCAGCTGCCTTGTGTCAACCGTCGAGACCTTCAAGTTCCTGGGAATTACAATCTCCCAGGACCTGAAGTGGGCGACCAACATCAACTCCGTCCTCAAAAAGGCCCAGCAGAGGATGTACTTCCTGCGGCTTCTGAGAAAGCACGGCCTGCCACCGGAGCTGTTGAGGCAGTTCTACACAGCAGTCATTGAATCAGTACTGTGTTCTTCCATCACAGTCTGGTTTGGTGCTGCTACAAAGAAGGACAAACTCCGACTGCAACGGACAATCAAAACTGCTGAAAGGATTGTCGGTACCCCCCTACCCACCCTTGAGGACTTGCACGCTGCCAGAACTAAGACAAGGGCATGCAAAATCCTCTCGGACCCTCCCCACCCCGGTCACCAGCTCTTCCAGCTCCTTCCCTCAGGTAGGCGCTACCGATCAATGCAAACTAGAACTAGTAGACATTCCAACAGCTTCTTCCCTCTTGCAATCAACTTCTTAAACAGCTAATTTATAATTCCATTACAACAAGCTGGCAATTTTTTGACTTGAGTTCGTTGTCACATTTCTGTGGGGCCAATTATGTATTACTCGTGCACTCACTGTAGTTGTCTCGCCATGCTGCACTATTGCATATACTGGCCACTCATGCCAGAGTAGCATCTGCTCCATTTGCACACTGATTGAGGAGTATCTGCAACATTCGCACAACCAACATTGTCCCAGATTATCGCACTACTCGTCACTTTAAACCGCATACACTCCTTGAAGTCTCCGTGCCCTTTGCACAATGGTCTTTGCACCGGACTATTGCGATATTAGCCATTCGAACTGCTCTAAGTGCTAGAGGACTCTGCATCTTCTTGCACAATTGTTTTTTGTCAATGTCTTTATGTCTCCAAAGTGTTCTGTAAATTGACTGTCTGTTGTACTAGAGCGGCTCCAACTACCGGAGACAAATTCCTTGTGTGTTTTGGACATACTTGGCAAATAAAGATGATTCTGATTCTGATTTAAAAAATATACATCTAAATATTTTCCTAATGTACACGTTCTGTTTTGCATTACAACACAGGGGAATACGTGTTCATATTAATTATTATATTACGTATGGTGCCATATGATTTTAGTGGTCCAGCCCCTTCATGACTGTGTTTGGCCCCTGAACTACAATGAGTTTGACATGCCTGAGACGCAACAAAGTGACATGGACTACAAGCATAAATTTGACAGCTGGCTGTTAAAGACGAAATGTAAATTAGTGTTCCGCGACGTTAGTTTTACTTTAAACGTGCAAAAGATATGTTGAACGACGCATACGTTACGCGCGCGGGGCTTCACAGCACAAGCAGATGGGAAAGTTTCCAAAACATTCCCGGCTGTTGTTGCACGACCGTGCTGTACAGATCGCTAGCTCGCTAACGAGCTAACACCGCTAGCATCGACAAACGGGCACAGGAGGTACATAAAAAAAACAAAAACGACACGAATTCTGAGCGCTTGGCTATGGACCTTGCCGCGGGCATCGACAAGTCGACGGTTCAATGCGAATGCATACCTTTTATGATCAGCAAATTGACGCGTTTGCCGAACTGCCTGTTGGCTGGGACCGTTTGTTCGGCCCTCGGCTTGACACACACAAAAACACGACGTCATCGTCACGTGTGACCACGCCCCAAATTCACGCTGGTGCAAACGCAATACCGACACACTGTTATCATGGCTATTTCCATTTTTTGTTACATTTAATCGGAGCTCACTGTTAATGTTGTTAGGTCGGAGTTAGCTAGCGCTTTTTTTCTAACTAGGCAACGTTTTAGGTGGTCACAGAAAGCGCCACTGTTTGTATTGGAATAAAAGAAGCTAGCTGTCCCGAATTTGAAAGGCAAAAGGTGAAACTGACTGGACGCATTACAACTCCTATTAGCACACAGAGAGAGGGAGGAGCAAATAGATTATTTTATTTTATTTTTTTAAGTAGTATTATTATTTGTACAAAAATCAATGTCAGGTCTTGTGTTTTACATGTTCAAGTCCCAAAAATAAAGGATTTTTGGGGGATGAATTTTTTTTCATCCCATTTTTGGGATTTGTACTACTCACTATAGGGGCTTACTGCTGTATCAAACTAAGTTATCTTCCCCCCAGACATTCGTATTAGTATTGTTTGATAAATCTAAAATTAAATTAAATTAAAAAAAATAAAACTTTAATCTTCATTTGCTGTGGCTCAACATTTAAATAACCTTTATCAGATTTTCCCCCAAAGTATTCTGCTTCTCTTTCATAAATGTGAGAATGAAATATAGTTAAAATGTACCAAACAATGAAATTTATCTTGCCTTGGTAGGAGCTCAGCACCCCTAAACCTCTGATCCTAGAATAGCCCTAGGATGAGATAAATTTTCCATTGGAGTTAGATGGTGTTTGCTTTAGATTTTCTTTTTGAATCAAATATCTTCCATAATTTCATCATTAAAGCAATTTAATACTTCAATGGAAAGTATTAAAAACTGTGGTTTTAACAGTCAATGAGGTATTTTTGGTCATAAAGGTGTCCAGAGGGCGTATTTGGAACTATTTAAGGCCTACAGAAAAAATACTAATGCAGTCATATCAATTTTGTTGTTATAGTAATTTCTGACTGAGCGGTTATCACATCCTTCATAATGTGAAGTAACCAGTACCATTTGCTGAAAGGCAACACCACACCATCATGTTCTCACCTCCGAATTTCACTGTTGGTATGGTGTTTTTAGGATGATGTGCAGATTTCTCCTCCTTTATGGAATCCAAACACTTTAATTTTGCTCATCCGACCAGACTATATTCTCCCAGTGTTTAACTGGTTTGTCCAAATGTTGTTCAGCAAACTTAAACACGCTTTGACATGCTTTTTTTTCCAGCAATGGGGTCTTACGTGGTGAGCGTGCATACAGGCCATGGCAGCGGAGTACATTACTCACTGTTTTCCTTGTTACAACAGTACCTGCTAATTCCAGGTCCTTTGAAGCACTCCACAGGTGATCCTTGGCCCTTGGACAACTATTCTGATTATTCTTTGCACTCGAAATTGCCACTCTGCCATAAAGCCCCGACAGGTGGAGTGCTGTAGTGATGGTTGACTTTCTAGAACTTTCTCCCATCTCTCCACAGCATCTCTGGAGCTCAGCCACAGTGATCTTTTGGGTTCTTCTTTACTTCTCTCACCAAGGCTCTTCTCCCCCAATTGCTCAGTTTGGCCTGACGGCCAGCTCTAGGAAGCTTTCTGTTCGTCCCAAATGTCTTCCAGTTAAGGATTATGAAGGCCACTGTGCTCTTAGGAACCTTAAGTGCAGCAGAAACCTTTTTTGTAACCGTGGCCAGATCTGTGCCTTGCGACAATTCTGTCTCTGAGCTCTTCAGGCAGTTCCTTTGACCTCCATCCATTTTCTGAGCCGCTTATCCTCACAAGGGTCGCAGGAGTGCTGGAGCCTATCCCAGCTATCATCGGGCAGGAGGTGGGGTACACCCTGAACTGGTTGCCAGCCAATCGCAGGGCACATAGACAGAAACAACCATTCGCACTCACATTCACACCTACGGGCAATTTAGAGTCTTCAATTAACCTACCATGCATGTTTTTTTTGGGGGGGGGGGGGATGTGGGAGGAAACCGGAGTGCCTGGAGAAAACCCACGCAGGCACGGGGAGAACATGCAAACTACACACAGGCGGGGCCGGGGATTGAACCCCATTCCTCAGAACTGTGAGGCAGACGCTCTAACCAGTCGCTCACCGTGCCGCCTCCTTTGACCTCATGATTCTCATTTGCTCTGACATGCACTGTGAGCTGTAAGGTCTTATATGGACAGGTGAGTGGCTTTCCTAATCAAGTCCAATTAGTATAATCAAACACAGCTGAACTCCAATTAAGGTGTAGAACAATTTTAAGGATGATCAGAAGAAATGGACAGCACCCGAGTTAAATATGAGTGTCACAGCAAAGGATCTGAATACTAATGGCTGTGTGATATTTCAGTTTTTCTCTAATAAATCTGCAAAAATTTCAACTGTTTTTTTCCTGTCAATATGGGGAGCTGTGTGTACATTGTGGGGGGGGGGGGGGGGGGGGGGGGGGGGAAATCAACAAATGATTTTAGTAAATGGCTGCAATATATTTAAAAAAATAAATAAAAAAAGTGGAAAATTTAAGGGGGTCTGAATACTTTCCGTACCCACTGTAAGTCAGAAGTCTAAATGATTTCTGAAAAAAGCAGGGAAATCATGCCGTGATATCATGCGGAGGAAACTCATTCTGGCACTTGGATCCGCGATCAAACCGGAGCCCCTCAAGCACCTCGGCTGCGCCTTGAAATTCTGTCCATAAATGTTATGAACAGAATCGGTGAAAAAGGGTCGCCTTGGTCCAACTCTCACTGGAAAAGTATTTTTGACTTATTGCCGGCAATGCGGACCAAACTGTGACACTGGTCCTACAGAAACCGAACATTCCTTATTAGGGGGTCCGGTACCCCATATTCCCGGCGCACCATCCACAGGACTCCGAGAGACACGGTTGAACGCCTTCTCGAACTCCACACAACACATGTAGACTGGTCGGGCAAACCTCCATGAACCCTCAAGGACACTGCTGAAGGTGTAGAGCTGGTCCACTGTTCCAGGACGAAAACCATACTGCTCCTCCTGAATCTGAGATTAGACTTCTTGACAGAGCCTCCTCTCCAGAACCCCTGAGTCGACCTTACCGGGGAGGCTAAGGAGTGTGATCCCCCTTTAGTTGGAACACAACCTCCAGTCCCCCTTCTTTAGAAATTTATTGTGTGTGATATTTGAATACACCATCTGAAAACAAAAATGTGTTATGTAGATTTCATTTTTTTAGATAGTGTTTGGTGAAAAGGACCAAAAATCCAACCGCTTTTCAGTAATAAATGGTGTATGATGCACACAGTAGCAGCTGGAAGAAAAAAAAAAACAGGACGCAGAAAAGCCAAATCAAAATAATTTATTTGGTGACAATTATTAGTTCTTGGATTGTGTCTCAAACACTTGTTTATATTTCCTTTTACAATCCCAAACCAAAAACAAAATCAACAAATTGAGCCAAACATGAAAAGGACGGTGGTGGTGGTCATATCTCTGCCTGTCAAGCAAATGTTTGCAAAAATCATTTCACATTTTCCACGAGCATTAGTGCATTTTTTGTTGATTCAACTCATTGGTGAAAACCAAATGGCAGATCCAGTGATTGCTTCCTCATTTACTGCACCTCTACACCCAAAGCATCATCATCTCTCTCTCGCTGGCATGGAACGGTTCATCACACAGCATGATTCCATTTGGTTTTGTCACTGCGATTTCACACAACTTTGGGGAAACCAGCCTACCAAGATTCGGAGAAAAAGCCTTGCGCAACAAAATTATAATAAATATTTAAAAAGCAATACGTACAGTGAGCTCAAATTTCAACATTCTAATGTTAACCAGTTCTTTTTCCAAAATAAAAAAAAAAAAGAAGCAAACTCACCCTAAAAAGCACAATCAGGTGGACCCCTTCTGTCAGAAGCCTCCATACTACTAATTGAAATCTCCCACACACATCTAGTTAAGGGGTTTTAAGAACTAATCGCGCAGCCATCTATACTTCTATGGTCTTTTCACAAATCCACGTTTGCTGGGCCAAAACAACGACATTCGGCGGACTGTATACTAGCGTGCCGCGATCTCAGGTAGCTGATAATGACAATTATTTTACATCCAAACATAGCTGAGCCCTCAGCTAACTGCACGCTGCACATTTCACTGCCAGGCCACCACTTAAGTGCAGTTCAAACATCCTGTGAGCGTTTACAGTTTTGTATCGTCCCTGATACACTACACAAACATGTAAACAGAGATCCTGATCAATGTTCTGAATCCAAAACGTTTGAAAGGTTTGAGATCGAAAGCAACATGAAAATTGTGGAGCAGAGCTCGCAAAAAAATAAAAATAAATACATTAAAAAAAAAAAGCCTTGATTTTTGACTGCCACAACTTTTAAACCAAACATGAATTGGGATCAGACAACCATGTCATTGCCCACAGCTACCAGTATAAGGACTCTGTCTCATTAAACATCATTTTGCTATAACAATGCAGAAACAGTCAACCCCTTCAGTCATATTTGCAAACTAAAGCACAGCTCATTGTGTGTTAGTGATATCTTTGTATATGTACATGACATATGCATGTTCTCTTCTTTAGTGCTTATTGTTTTTGAAATTAAAAGGTGGTAGAGGGCCACTTACAGGGCACCAGCATCCTACCTCTCCCAAGACAAGCACAAAATAGACGACCTCCATGGAAAGTCAATTCTTTTGAGCACAACGCCAGAAAAGCCTTTCCAAATCACTTGTCATCAGCTGTCATTTAGCTCACAAGTCCTGGATGTGCCGCCATGTGGACAAGTTCCAAGGGGAAGGTAGCTACCATAATGTTGTTGCTTTTATGTTAATCATTTTTATATAATTAGACATATCCATGTAGCGTTTCATACATCTTTTTTCTATTCATAGAGTTTTGTTTTCCATTACTTTGGCAATACCGGTGGGATATTCTGCTCTTTGCCAGCGTGCCTGTAATTTCCCTGTGGAGAGTGGCGTCGGGCGATAGGCAGCCGCCTCTGCTCTCTGAACTTGAGGTCGGTGGTAGAGCCTCGGGGCCCGTTGCTGCGGTAGTAGCTCTTGGAGTCACGTTCACGTGTGGGCCAGCTATCTGTGCACTCCCGCGCCGCCTCTCTGTCGTGGCCTCGCTCCGGCTTGTCTCCAGTGGGGCAGTTGGAACTGGGCTCCTCCGACTTGTTCACGCGCAACTCGCGCAAAGGCTGGCCTGCCCCCGCACTGCAGGGGGGCGGGACAGGGGCCATGGGCGGGGGGTCCTTGGGAGGCCGTTGGCACACCTCAGCATAGCTTAGTTTGCGGGGCTCCTAAACAAGGGGGACGGAATATCACTGACAATCTCCCAATCTATACAAATTTTTCTCCTAACAGTTTGACTACTTTATCACCCTTATATTTCTTTTTAAGAACAAAATTCTTGAAAAGCATGTCACAGACAAAGACATGTAATTGTAATGCAAACCAAAAAAGAACATACAGTAATCCCTCGCTATATCGCAGGACATTGCAGATTTTTTTTTCTTCAAGTCAACGGAGTGTAGTTACTCACCTGCAAATCTCTGATATAGTTAGCTTTATTGGCTATATTATTTTAAAATGGCAGCAATGAGTCACATTAGATCAATTGGGCTCTTTGTCTTAACAGAAAAAAAACAATCTCGACAGGAACAAATGCAAATAAAGAGCAACGTTTAGCTTGATTTTCTACAACTAAAGTACTGTAGTTAAAAACATCATCGCAATGAATTATAGGTTTCCATCATAGTTTGAATACATTGCTAGGACCGTCAGTGTGAGGAACAGTGTCAATGCTAAAGGCAGGACATCGCCTGCTCATATCCACATGGGCTGTGCACATCATTGACGTAGGGGGCAAAAGCCTGTACTTGTGTAGCGTGTGGACAGATGGTGACTTCAAGTAGAAAAATAAAATACCTGCACCTCAATTAAGGATTGCATACAGGAAACCTATAAATGTATATAATAATGTAATGAAATAACTGGTTGCTACCTCGCAGACATCACTTACTGTGGGGTTTTCTGGAACGTAACCCCCTGTGATAAACGAGGGTGGTTTCCCACATACACATTTATTTGTGGCGGGTCGGCATAAATTTTGGCCGCCGCAAATTTTGGAAATTGTGCCGTGAAATGCTCCTTTTATGCGTCTACTCGTGATCTATACCACCAATTTATTTTCTGATACGATACTGAAAACACAGTCCCTCAAATGACTGAAGTATCAAAAGTATCAATATTTAATTTTGAGAATCGATGATCTGGTATCAGTGCGATGCCACTGATACCAGATCATCGAGTTCAGTCTCGATCCTTCCCCAAGCCAGTGACGCTGCCTCAGCTAGCGTAATGGGGTCTCGTTACAGCACACTCTGTGCTGTTTTTGTTTGTATTTTCGCTTGGAAACACCCCTCCATGTTGGGGGAAAAAAGCCAACATAGTCTTCAGGACCTTTTGAGTTTAGGATTACGTCGCAAAAAGACTAACAGGAAGCGAACCAAAGCTGCAGAGCACGGCAAGCGTACTTAAAGGTCAACTTACCAAATGAACTTTTTCTGGTATTTGGGATGTTATATTGGCTCTATAGTGCCTCAGTAAACATGTGAAATATGAAATAAAATCCCCCTCGCATTCCAGAGTTCCAGGGGGTTTTCTGCCGAGAAGCCTGAAATTAATCTAAGACTGCGTCACCTCAGCGTCCTACTTCACTTCATATTCATAATATTCATGAAAAAAAATGTGAAAAAGTTCCAACAAAAGTATTTAGTTGCAATTTTATGTGCAGTACTGCATGTTTTGAAAACAACTACACTGTTACCTAAAATCAAATTCATGCTCAAGTTAAATGTTTTATATTCAAATCACATTTTCTTCCCTTAATCCAAACCCCCCCCGCCCCCATGTATACTGATATTAAAGTTATGCTGCTCTTTCGCTAATTTAAGTACAGCATTTATGAAATGTCAAAAGAAAAAAAACAATGCATGAAACATGCATGCCTTTTGTTAAGCTTTGCTTTTATCTGAACATGCATTGTTTCCATTGTCTTTAGAAATGATATAAAGGAAATGACCTGTTTAGTCAGCTACTGCTTGCTGCAGACAAACTTCATATTCACAGTAAAATACAGAATTACCTCGAGCCAGTGTCAATATTTATGATATTGGAGGCTACGGTATGCCAATTACATTAGACGAAACATGCATGGTGCAGTACTATCAAGGGAAAAGTTAGTTGAGAGCGCTCTGTGTGTTTGATTTTATATGAATTTCTTTATATTTATCTATTTAAAACTATGATCCACTATTTTTTGTTAAAGTAATTTTCACCCAAGCCATTACAATAGTTGATGACAGCATGCTCAAGTCTTGCTATATTTTTCAATATATATATTTTTTTTATATTTAGTGACTATCCTATACATTCCCGTGCTGGATCACTTGGTGGTGCTCTAAAATGACGTAGCTGAAATGACGCATTATACCTACGAACGGGCAGACCCACATATGATATGGACAGCGCGCAGGTCGACTGAGCCATAGAGAAAGGAGAAAGAATGTGGGATGTGGAAGGAGGAGGAGGCCGGACAAGCATTTAGCCTACTTCCCGTAGGTGTGAATGTGAGTGCGAATGGTTGTTTGTTTCTATGTGCCCTGCGATTGGCTGGCGACCGGTTCAGGGTGTACCCTGCCTCCCGCCCGAAGATAGCTGGGATAGGCTCCAGCACGCCCGCGACCCTAGTGAGGATAAGCAGTAAAGAAAATGGATGGTGGATATCAAAGACGAAGACTTTGTTGTAATGCTGTAGTCCAGCATTAGAGGGTGCCAGAAATCGCAGTTATAGTTTTAAACAAATGCATTTTTTAAATTAAAATATTTTAATTTATTATAAGATAAATGGTGTTTGTTTAACTGTAATATTTTAATTTATTGTAAGATAATTGGTAAGTGTTTGTTTAACTTTAACACCCACCCACCCCCCAAAAAAAAATCCCTGGCCAGCCGCCAGATACCCACCACCACAAATCAATTTCGGTCCTGTCGGAAACGCTCTCTTCCTTGAACAAATGTACTAGACCAGCACCTAATGCAAGATTTATCACACTGCTACCTTAAATTTGCAACATTGGTAATGATCTCTCATGGGTAATACACCAGTTTGTAGCTCATTCTTTGACCCAAATTATATTTTTAATGCTAGATTATTTTTGTTAACCATGAATTTTTGTGTGCTTTTTATTTTGTTGTACAAAAAATAGAAACAAAAATAGTGGTTAATTTGTGACTTCTCAGCGTGAGCGGTGGGGACTCTAAAGTAAAAAGATGAATTCAGTCTGAAATTCCTTTCTTGTTTAAAACAATAAAACCTTGAGAGCACTCTATGAAACTGGATTGTCTCATTAATTTGTTGGCCTAACTGCTGCCAGTAAATTGCACCAAATAGTCACCTGTGCAGGTGCAGGAACAGCAGCAAGAAGAGGCGGGGGTGTGCTGGGCTTTAGTGGGGTTGAGGCGGTAGGCGGCGCTGGAGGCCTCCAGCTCTGCACAGCTTGGGTGGAGGAGGTGGGGATGACGGCGGTTTCAGCCGGCATGCTGGCAATCGCTTTTGAAACAACCAGCTCCGTCTGCTCGACCCTCTTCTCCCGACTCCTAGTGTTATGTCCAAACAAAAAGTGTCTCGAACCTCTACCCATGTTGACTGTGAACTTCTATGCTACTGTTACTTACCTAGGGGCCAGTGGTGCAAGTGGTTGTGCGACAGACTTTGTGGCAATCTGGGTTGGACTTGAGCACGCCAAAGCATCCTCTGTGACCACAGCTGTACTAACACTGCTTTCTTTATTTACCGCTTCCATCTTTAAAATAAAAAGTATACGTTACGACTCTCATTACCATATAGCCATGTGCAGTGGTACCTTGAAGTTTGAAGGCCACAAAAGCTATACATTTTGTTGGTGAAAAATGTGCCCAAAAGTTGAAACCATTTTTAGACTTTTAACAGTCATCATATCACCAAAGTTGTCAATGTGCCTCACGAGACCACATTTCAGCCAGCACTTATGGATTGTGTGAGTTTTGCTTTTTTGCTTTGAATTTTCGAAAGCTTGTTTGGCAATGTCACATGCGCCGTGAAGTTGCTGGTGTGGTGGGGGCCTGTTTGTGTTTGCCGATGTATTCATGAAACACAAAAATAATTTTGCTGTCTTAAACCCTGTTTTTCACAGTCTGGCCTCTGCTTCTGCTAATAGACAAGCAGTTGGACACCACAATCACCCACCATTGAGCGAGGCGGAAGAGAAGACTGCCAATAAACGCCAGGCGCGTGTCCTCGAGTTCCAGCCTACGGGCTGACATTCTAACAAAAACTGGGCTATTCATTGGTCAGCAGTATGTACAGACCCTTTCCAAAAAATTTGAATAGCATGGAGAAGTTTACTTATTTCCGTAATTCCATTCAAAAAGTTAAACTTTCATAGATTATAGAGTCAGGGCCCACAATTTAAACAATTTCAAGTATTTGTTTATTTTTACATAATTTGGGTTTCCAGCTCATAAAAACCCACGAAATCAGCAATTTAAAAAATTAGAATACTGTGACGAAATCAGCCCAAATTTTGGAGGCCATAAATGTTTTAAACTGAGTGTCAAACACTAATCACCTCCTAAACTCAAAGCACCTGCAAAGGTTTACCCAGGTGTCATTAAATTGCTTCAGTTTGGTTCAATTATCTCAGTTATGTTCTATATGGGGAAAACTGGCCAGAAGACCATCGATACCCTCCATAGGATGGGTA
>NC_084502.1:48825789-49048289 GCF_024500385.1 Phyllopteryx taeniolatus | reverse complement strand
ATCCCCTAATCTAAACCCCGCCAATCGGACTAGGAAAAACTCAAAACCCCATTTGGGGGGAAAAAGAAACCTTGAGAAGGAACTGCAGAATGGGGCAGGGGATCCCCCTTCCAGGATTACCAGGATGCAGTGGATGGTGGAAGTAGCATGCCTTCCGCTGTGCGGATTGTCAAGAACAGATTGTGATTCAAGAAGCTTCCATGAAAAGCGTAAATTGTGCTTCCTGTTGGAGCAGTGAGACTGCCACAAAGATTCACAAACTGGCACTGAACTGCAGTCAGGGACATAAAAACCTTTTGCCAGGAAGCAATTTTGCAATGCCAAGTCAATTGGCAGCCCATGGGCAAGGGAATGATGTGGTTGCAAAAACTCCAAAGCCTAAGCTAATGACTTTGATCGGCAGATTTAAGGATTCTGATTTTTTAAAGTTTAATTGAGGCCTTTATTTTGAAAATCAAATCTTAGGCATAGGATACACAGATACTCTATATTAAAAACAAAACCAAACATCATTTTGACATCTTTAACGTGTTTTATTTGTTGGTAAACTTGTGGTTGAATCAACAGTGCCCCTGATGGTAGCTGCAAGTAGTGCAGTTTTGCCACCTTGACAGAAGATATATATATTATATTTTCCAAGTCAAAATAATTCTGTGCTCTATGGTTATCTCCACGTTTAGGGAAGTCAATGTATGGATGGCAATATGGGCTTAAGGTTTTATAACAATGCTTGTGATATACTACAGAGATCCCCTGCATATCATCCATGGTTCACCATTTACGTTAAGTTCACATCTCAACAGAGAAGCTTTGTACGTCGAGGAGGAACTACATTTAGTCTGGGTTGTTAGTGGAAGATGAGTTTGAAATTAACTTTTGAGATCATAGTTTGAGGTATTTTTACAGTTTAATTGATTAATAGAGTCAATAAAAAACATTTGCGGAAGGGCTCAGTCCCTGTTATATTCGTGGGGTCTTACTGTATGTGAATTAAGTATGAGCCATAATAACTATGTATGAAACATAAGTCTTTGCAACGGTTTCCAAAAAATAACAGTGCATATTCCGTCTGGGGATTTGTGAAGACCAGAGAAAGGCACTTTTAAAGATGTTTTTCAGGAAAATCATTATAATAAAAATCCAAAATAATCAGTTTATTTTATTAATTTTTTTAAGGATCAGGGGACAGAGACAATGTTAGCACTAGAATTTAGGGATATAACAATGGGTGTTAATGCCTGAACAAGATTCATCCTGCTGTGTGAGATTTACCGGATGCCTCATAAATAATTGCTTTGCTTGCGATTAAAAAGCCAAGACAGTAAATGCTGACATTCTTAAAGGTCATCAATGTAATGATTGATGAATTGCAGTTGCAAATGCAATTTAATTGGTTTACATATGTAGAAATTTAGTCCAATTAAGGACTCAAATTTATGCGCACTGGTTGGAGAACTAACTGATCTGGAAATAGGTAAACCGTAATCTTTCAGTGGTTTAAATGGAAACACTGGCCGAGCACAACAGAAAGGATTGCTTTCTAGAATACACTTGTGATTGGCTGAGGTGGTAACCAAGCAAACTCAGAAGAGCACATGATATACAGTCGATCAAGGAGCACATCACAAAAAACCTTAGCGGCAGATGACGAAACAAAAAACAGAAGCAGCGTGGACTGATCTCAGCAGTCTATGACCCTCAGATCTCATAATCTTAATGCTCATTGAGATGGATGGCGTGACGTGCCCCACTTTGTCAAGGAAGGAAAGAGTGAGAAAGTGAGAAAGGAGAGAAAGAGCGAGAGAGACAGAGCGAGAGAGACAAGGCTGGCTTCCTCACACCTCCACGTCCCTCAATGCGTCATGATTTCATCATCGGGTCTGACTGTGGAGGAGTCATGAGATTTTTTTTTTAAGCGACAATCTGGGATGCAGCGTTTTTGTTAGACAATTTAAAACTGTACATTTAGAATTATCGTTAGTACCGTATTTTCCAAAATTGTTGTGCTGCGTCTTGCCGTCTGTTACTTTGTTGCTAAATTTAGCGACTATTTACACACGTGCGCAAAGCCCACCCCGGTCAGGTTTTCCAGGTAACCAAAACAAACAAAATAAATGCTAAAAATGGAAACAAACATTTTGGGGAGGGTCTTCGCACTGAAAAAAAAAAAAAAAAAAAAAAAAAAAAAAAAGAACCACAGCAGCAGCAGCAGCCCTTTTTCCCGTCTCCCCTCACCCCCCTTGCCACTTATTTTTCCAAATCCACTTCCAGGGTTGACGTCCGTTGTCTTGCGGCCGGCGAGCAAGCATGACGCGGGCAGGCCAATGGGAAGCACCATCCTCTGGCTAGTTCCCTTTTCTTTCTCCTGCTTCCCACTCTGCAACTTCCACATGACACTTCTTCATAAAACACTCAAAGTACTCGTCAAATAAAGTTTACATAGCTGCTTTGTTATTTCAGGTAGTGTTAATATATTTACGGGGGTCCGTTTCCCTGTATAAGATGTTTTTTTATTTTATTTTTTGTTATTTGACACTACACAAACAGCTTGAAGGTATCACAATTCACTGTTCGAAGAAGACTTCAAGAGAAGAAATATACAGGCCATAACACAAGATGCAAACCACTCATCAGCAAAAAGAATCGGAAGGCCAGATTGGAGTTAGCAAATTACAGAGATGAGCCACAAACGTTTTGGAACGTTGAGTTTTATGGACTGATGAGACCAGGATGAACCACTACCAAAGTGATAGAAAGGCCAAAGTATGGAGGAAGAAAGGATCTGTTTATGATCCAAAACACACAAACTCATCTGTGAACCTTTCTAGGAGTGGCCCCCCTAAAAAGATTACCCAAAGAGAACTGCGATGACTCATTCAGGAGACCACAAAGGAACTCAGGACAACTTCTAAAGAACTGTAGGCCTCCCTTGCCTCAGTTTCTGTAACTGTCAATCAGACATCTCCATCTGCCAACAGGAATTCTGGTCCACTGCTTGGGAGCAAACTGTTCTAGTTGCCTCAGGTTTGAAAGGTGCCTTCTCCAGACAACATGTTTCAGCTCCTTCCACAGATGTTCAATAGGATTTAGATCAGAACTCATAGAAGACCACTTCAAAATAGTCCAATGCTTTGCTCTTAGCCATTTGTGTTTAGAGTCATTTTTGGTAATTATCTTGTGACTAAGACCTGAGAGCTTTCTGACACAAGGCAGCAAATTTCTCTACAGAATACCTTGACAGTATTGAGATTTCATTATACCCTGCACAGATTCAAGACACAATTTCCCAGATGTAGCAAAGTAGCCCCAGAAAATAACCTACCCTCAGTGCTCTTTTCTTGGTATACTTTTGAGTTGATATGCCTTGCCAAAAAGCTCCAGCTTAATCTCATCTGTCCAAAGGACATTCTCCCAAAAGTTTTTTGTCTTGTCAATATGCATTGTACCAAAGTCCAGTCTCACTTTTTTATGATTTGCTTTCAACAGGTGTCTGCCTAGGTCATCAATGTAGCAAAACAAAGGAATCCATGTTTAATTTATTCTGAAGTTTTTCTGTGCTCTTTGTTTACCAGTCATATTATCCGTCTCGTCAACTTGTCATCTATTTTCCTCCTGCGACCACATCCAGGGAGGTTGGCTACAGTCCTGTGGACCTTGAACTTTTAACTAACGTGCAAATGTAGTCACAGGAACATCAAGTAGCTTGGAGATGATCTTACCTTTAACGTGCATGTGTACAATTTTATTTCTGATCTCCTGAGACAACTCTTGGCTAGCTTTTTATAGCCTACATTCAGTGTGGTACATACACCATATCACCCACAATAGAGTGACTACTTGTCACCCTATAGATAGGCAGACGGAACTGATTGCAAGTTTAAAGACACCTGTGATGCTAACTCAAGGAGACGCCTTCATTTAACATTTTGCTACATCAAATTATTTTCAAGCTTTTGGAAGGGGCACCGGCATTTTTATTTGTTAATTTTTTTAATTTTTTTAAATGATTCTCTTAAACCCAATTAAAATGGAACGTCTGCTTTTCATTGGTTAGTTTTCAGTAATTATATTTATTTATTACTTCATCAGTTTCAAGTTATTTCCGATCATTGTGGGTTTTTCCTTTCATTAGCATAGTCCAACAATTTTGTTTGTGTCTATTTACTGACCGAAATCTATTTGAACCGAGAAAAATTTTTTTCATTGAGTCAAATGTCTATTTGATTAAAATGTGTTTTTTTTTTGGCAATGCAATCAAGAGAGACTAAACATTGTTTTTTTCCCAATCACGTGATTGGTATGAGTTTGTCTGCCATTTTGAAGGTTGAGATCTGGAAGATAAGCTAGGCTTTGAACGGAAACACTAGTAGGTTATACAGAGATAAAAGAATGAACAAAAAAAAGTCTGTCTCATATTCGATTAGAATTGTATATCAGCTGCATTATACATTTTCCAATCTCGTTAGATGTGCTAAGATGAGATCTAAAAGTCAACATAATGCGTCAACCCCCAACTCGGCGGCCATCGTGGTGTCTTTTTCAATTTACGTAAATTTAGTTTGTTTCTTGCATGCATGAAAATTCACTGAGTGTTACAGCTTTTTTTATTTTTATGTCATGTTAAAAAAAAAAAAAACAGGGCTAGAAAATTTTACAATTTTTCATTAAAAAAAGTGTAACTTATTTCAGTGCATGTAGCTGATTTTACGGCTGAATTACTTTTCGTTATATCATACTAATCGTGGTTATAAAATTTTAATACTTTTTCATCCCTAGATACAACAATGTGGTGTGCAGTTAGGGTGATCTGTAACAGTTACAGCATATCACAGTAGATCATAGCAAGTGCTAATGAAACGGTTCATCAACAAAGCCGCTGTTAAAAAAACAAAAACAAAACAACAACTATGGACAAACAAAATGGATGATTAATAAGATGAAAGGGAAATCGTTAGATGTTGGAACGGGGTAATAACTGAAAAAGCTAACTGCCAAAGCCATAATTTATCAAGACTTAACTGATTGTGTACCATTCATTGGTACATGACACCTTTTCATACAAAAAGAAGTAGAATGGGAAGATGAGGGGTTGCAGTGAAGCTTATTGTGAAACATAATATTGGTACCTGAAGGCATTTATAACATTCTTTCTTGAATAGAGTGGGACACTGTGGGGATAGCAAGAAGACGGAATAAGGAACAATTCCCTGCTGGGGTCAATGTATCTCGTGGTCATTGCACTTGATGTAACGTTCACAACGATTATATTAAGCAAAATACAGAAGGCTTACCGATTTCTGTTGAAAGGCCGAGTGAGCGTAAGAGAACCAGATCCAGTTTTGTAGTGTGCAGAACCATATCCATTCACAAAGCTACTGTTGGGAAAAGGTGCCTGTAGAGAGAAGACCATTTCTTTAAGAAAGAAAAAAACAATCGCTGAAACTCCCAAGGAACAAATGTGTCGCCGCCCAACACTGTGGCGCGATCACGTGTTTGACTCTACTAGAATGCTAATTAATAATCATTCAAGCATACCTGCCAACTTTTGAAACCAGAAAAACTTAGCAGCCAGGGTCAGGACAATGTCCCGGGGGGGCAGGAAAATGATTTTTAAGATTTAGACACGTGAAAACGTGGCGAAAAATATCACATTTCTGCCACAATCATAGAGCGACTTTCACCAAAAATAATACTGCAAAAATCAAAAAGGCAAAGGACATTTTATTAGCCAACTTTACTAATAAGTATTTTCATGTTGACTATTAGCATCACAATATTTTTGTAGTTATGTTGTGATTAACCCTTCACAAGACTTGAGCTACTTTGCATTAAAAACATGAATACTTCCAATACTGAAAATTAGGGTGATCCTTAAGTCCAGTGTCCGGTGTAGAAATAAGCAACTATAGACTGATGTTATATTACTAAAACAGATAATGTGACATTAGGTCTAGCCGATCTGGAAAAAAAACTTTAGACACCTGTCCACAACCTCAACCATCAGTGTCCAGTTTTGAAGCATCTGTACTGAAAACTAAAGCTACAGTTAAAAAATGTTAACACTTTTCGTTAACAACCTCAGTCTATATTTAAAACAGTAACCTCAACATATTAGCATAATAAGCAAATAAAACGCTAGAGGAGAGAAGAAAAAAATAAAAAATAAAAAAAATAAAAAAATCACTCAGTGCATCAAATGTAGAAAAATATAACAGTGCACTAGTTTGAAGTACTGAGTATTTTTGGAGGTATAAAAGAAAGTAAACTGACTCCTCGGGATAATGTAGACACCTTGAATGGTGAACTATCATTCTGAGTTATGATGCTACATACCATGTCAAAAGTGCATCATTAATAATACCGATTTACTAGTTTTGCCATTTTACAAACCACCTGAATAATAATGACACGATTGTTGCTTTGGTGATTGTTGCTTTGTCTGGTGGCCTCACCACTAGTGGTGGCTAACTGCTATTGCTACATGTGGTGTGCAGTGAGTGACATGCTGTGACTGCATTTGAACTCACTGCACTTCCATTATTTTTATTTTTCTGCTTTCCACACAATCACTTAGGTACTTCTTCAAATGAATAAGCACAGTGTTTCCCATTTTTGAGAGTCCCTACCTACTTTGCACTTTGGCTAGTTAATAGCATTTCTATGTCGCTTCGGATATACCGCCACACAACCAGCTTTGGGAAATCACCGAGTGGTCGCCTCAGACTCAGCAGGTCCCGTGCGAGGACAGCTGATTTGGCGTCTCGATCTCGCTACAGGGCGGGACAGCCAAGGAGGCGCGGGTTTCTGTTTACTCCCACAACTTGCAAACGGAAGTTAGATCAAGGAAATACGCACACAGCTAATCAGTGAAATTTTCAGGAAATTAAATCACGAAATATCACGCTCTCTGGTCTCCATCATACAATTACATGCATTAGTACAACAACCCCAATTCCAATGAAGTTAGGACATTGTGTTGAACAAAAACAGAATACAATGATTTGCACATCATGTTCAACATATATTTAATTGAATACACTACAAAAACAAGATATCTAAATGTTCAAATTGATAAACTTTATTATTTTTAGCAAGTAATTATACATTTTTAATTTTATGGCTGCAATACATTCCAAAAAAGCTGGGACAGGGTCATGTGTTACATCACCTTTTCTTTTAACAACATTCAATAAACTTTTGGGAACTGAGGATACTAATTGTTGACGCTTTGTAGGTGGAATTCTTTCCCATTCTTGCTTGATGTGCAGCTTCAGCTGTTCAACAGTCCGGGGTCTCCGTTGTCGTATTTTACACTTTATAATGCGCCACACATTTTCAATGGGAGACAGGTCTGGACTGCAGGCAGGCCAGTCTAGTACCTGTACTCTTTTACTACGAAGCCACACTGTTGTAACACGTGCAGAATGTGGTTTGCCATTGTCTTGCTGAAATAAGCAGGGGCGTCCATGAAAAAGACGTTGCTTGGATGGCAGCATATGTTTTCTCCAAAACCTGTATGTATTTTGGCCTATTCCTCCATGCAAATCTCAAGAGCAGTGATGTTTTGGGGCTGTCGCTGGGCAACACAGACTTTCAACTCCCTCCAAAGATTTTCTATGGGGTTGAGATCTGGAGACTGGCTAGCCCACTTCAGGACCTTGAAATGCTTCTTACGAAGCCACATTGCCCGGGCGGTGTGTTTGGGATCATTGTGATGCTGAAAGACCCAGCCACGTTTCATCTTCAATGCCCCTGCTGATGGAAGGAGGTTTTCACTCAAAATCTCACGATACATGGCCCCATTCATTCTTTCCTTTCCATGGATCAGTCGCCCTGGTCCCTTTGCAGAAAAAAAACCCAAAGCCACCCCCATGCTTCACAGTAGGTATGGTGTTCTTTGGAGTCAACTCAGCATTTCTCCTCCTCCAAACATGACAAGTTGCGTTTTTACCAAAAAGTTAGATTTTGGTTTCATCTGATCCATATGACATTCTCCCAATCCTCTTCTCGATCATCCAAATGCTCTCTAGCAAAATTCAGACAGGCCTGGACGTGTACTGGCTTAAGCAGGGGGACACGTCTGGCACTGCAGGATTTGAGTCCCTGGCGGCGTCGTGTGTTACTGATGGTAGCCTTTGTTACTTTGGTCCCAGCTCTCTGCAGGTCATTCACTAGGCCCCCCGGTGATAAGTTCAAACAGGTGCTATTAATACAGATAAAAAGTGGAGGACAGAGGAGCCTCTTAAATAAGAAGTTACACATCTGTGAGAGACAGAAATCTTACTCGTTTGGTTTCTATTTTGTGCAAAGTACGACTTGTACGCATACAAGAAGTACAATAAATGTAATTACGCCTTCCCTTGTATGCTATTTACATTACTTGTGTATTTCTTATATCCACAATTGCTGCTGAAACTACAAATTTCCCTATTGTGGGACTAATAAAGGTTCTTATATTACAAATATTATTAATAATAATATTTTTTAACCTGCCCAAGTTCTGAATTGACGTGTAGTGACATACTAATTAATTTTGGGCTCAGACGCGGCATCCTGTGTGGACGTGTTTTATATTTATATCTGTAAACACGCATTCATGTTCAAAGTTGGTTCCTCTCTGCAAAAACGCAGTTCCAGCCAGACCTATGTAACGTGTATTGTTTAACCAAATAATTTATTTCGATGCTTTGCTACTGCTTGTAACGATAGCTTCGCATTTAGCTTTGACATCGTCTTTGTCTTCTTCATGTCCCACCTTGGTGACACTTTTGTAAGAAGTGTAGCATATTCGCTACCATGGAGGTGCTGATCAGTGACTTACAATGCATTGACACCGGATGCAACGAGAACTTTCGCCTTCGCGGCTTGGCAGCACGCACCAAGCAGCCTTACAATGTGGATGCAACGGTAATGTAAGATGCTGGATATTTTTTCCTTTTCTCTCAATATCTAGAACAATCAGTGTTCCGGTCGTAATGAGTCAACGTTCCGTGATTTCCGGCACAAAATATGGATGTTGCGTAACAATTGCAAGCTCTGTTACATAACCAAAAATGTAAAAAAAAAAAAAGTTATAGTCTCTTAGCAGATTTCATTTACTGCAGGGGGTTCAAGGAACGTAACCCCCGCTAAAAAAAAACAGCCCAAAAGCGACTTGGCTCTAGGGATTCATTCCATTTATCTTTTTAAAGGGAAATAAAGCTTCGGTTTGCAAACAGAATTAGAACGAAATAAGCTTGTGAACCAAAGCTCCACTGTACTTGTACAGTACATGTTACACATCACACACACAAGATCACACATTTTAAAATGTTACTTAAAAAAATTGCCTGTACAGTATACACGCATTTTTTTAAAATGATCTTGACAGTTTCAACTCTGGAATTAATTATTACAAATAGAATTCATCACAATGGGAAATTCTGGTTTGAGTATACCAAATGGAAGCCACACCAGCGTCACATAAATTTGGCAAAGATTTCGAGGTACCACTGTAGACAAACAGATTTGTATGTGTTTATGTTCGATATTATGTTCAGCCCTTTGTTACAGCTGTGGTTGCTAAAAGTGTTCTTCTATAAATAAAGTTGAGTTGAGTGTTTGTGTGTTAGTGCATGCTGCATGTCTCACCAAAGGAGTTTCAAAGTAGGGAGCGGGCGAATGGGTCCAGGTGGGGGGCACAATGCCGTAGACGGGATACTGTTGGTGGGGGTAGACGTGCTGCATGTAGAGAGGGGAGCTGTAGTGGGAATGGCTCTGGGTCTGCTGGGAGTAAAGGCTGCTGTCCATGCTACGGTAGCCGTTCTTTGCAAAGAACGTGTTGATGGCTTTTATCCTGGCCTGTCAAGGAGGGGGGGGGGGTTAAGAAAACTGCAAAACTAGGCCTTACGGCGATGACAAAAAAACAAAAAGAAAAAAAGAGCTTTTACTCACCATTATGGGTTTTCCCTGAAATGTTTTTACCTCCTCTCGCAAGTACTCATAAGCCTGGGGATAGAGTAACATTTAAATGAATGTATCATTGCAGTTGTGCTGTGCAATATTTAGATATTGTAGTGTGATATAAAAATGCATACCGTGCGATAACCCTCCAACATTTATATTGTTATTTTCATGTGCGGGGTATTGGCTTGGCTCTGCTGGTAACCTAATGCAGTGTCCGAGACGGTAACATCAACACTCGCCTTTGTACACTCCAGGCATGACTCATCTACAGCATTTACACTCAATCCAACTGGTACATTAATGTAACAGTTGGATTAAGCATGAGTAGAATGGTCATGCCTGGAGAGTGGGGGGGGATGACTTGCTAAACAGAAGACCGTTAAGTAGGGCTGCCCAGATTTGTCAACTAGTCACACAGAAGACCGTTAAGTAGGGCTGCCCAGATTTGTCAACTAGTCACAACTACGTCGTTCATCAAAATCTTAGACAATTTCATAGTCGACACCTTTTATTTATTTTAAACTTTGCTTTTCTCTCAAACAGGGCTGAATCCTCCCACAAACACACAAGGTTTAATCAACGTTTACATTATTTTGCACAATTGTCAAAAAAAAAAAAATGTACCGTCATTACCAGATAACCAGCAACCCTTTTAATGCTCAGTGACTGTTTTTTTTTTTGTCAATGTCTTTATGTCTCAAAAGTGTTCTCTGTCAATTGACTGTCTGCTGTCGTACTAGAGCGGCTCCAACTACCGGAGACAAATTCCTTGTGTGTTTTTTGGACATACTTGGCAAATAAAGATGATTCTGATTAACTATTTAGGGGATTCGGGTACTAACTGACATGAAATAGCATTTTAACAACTATTTACAATGACAATAAGGCAAGCTGGGAAATAGAAGCTGCTTGCTGACGTCATCATTAAAATATGGCGGCTATTTCCCAAAGTGCTGTTTTAAGTCAGTTAGTCCCCTAATCCACAAAATAGTTACTAATGTGAATGTTACTAGACCTTGTGTGTGTTTATCCCCCCTCTGCATCTTGTTTCGTGTTAGCTATTTTCTTTCCTTATTCTGGAACCAGAAGTGAATGTATCATCCCGACAGATGACCAAATTTTCTTTACATCGTGCAAGGTGGCTCAGTTATCAATATGCACGTGGTAACCCCCACCTTATAGCCGCAGCATCAAAATATGAACTCTAGGGTGCACCGTAGCAACAATATTAAACACATTCAGAAGTAAATGCATTTCAGTATTAATAATTTAAACATTGCAAAGTAAATTACAATATGAACATTTATCATAAAGATTTTTTTATCGGTATATATTTTTATTATGATGGATTTTTTTGTTTGGGGGGGGATTGCATTCTTCCATTGGATGGCAAAAGGTGCAATAAAGGTGTGTATCCACCTGTTGCTATTCATGCAACAGATTAAGTTGGGTTCCTGCAAATATATCAGCTTTGTGTTCAACTAAACAAGCCCAGATTTCACACTGAGTAAAACTACGCAAATACTGAGTAACTTCTATGAACATCAAATAAAATAAAACTAAACTCCCGGTAACAAGCGGGCGAAATGAGTTTCCTCGACAAGGTGTCCGAGCTCTCCCTTAGAGATAGGGTGAGAAGCTCAGTCATCCGGGAGTGGCACAGCTGCTGTTCCTCCGCATTGAGAAGAGCCAGATCAGGTGGCCAGGGCAACGGGAAGTCTTCCCTGCTAAAGCTACTGTCCCCGCGACCCGACATCGGATAAGCAGAAGAAAAGTGGCCTAGTCAAAGTCCAGACTTGAATCTGATTGCCGTTCATGCTTGAAACCCCTCCATTTTTGCTGAATTAAAAATATTCTGCAAGGAAGAGTGGTCCAAATTATCTCCACACAGATGTGAAGGACTCATTGCCAGTTATATAAAACGCTTGATTTTAGTTGTTGCTACGGAGGATGGCCCAGCCAATTATTAGGTTTAGGGGGCCATTACTTTTTGACACAGGGCCAGGAAACTTTGAATAGTTTTTTTCCCCTTTCATACATGAAATCACAAATGATTAAATTACATTTATTTGATGAGCGTAACCATTAAAGTGGGAAAACGATGCAAAAAAATAAGAATTTGAGAAGGGGAGACAATACTGCGCAAAACACACTTCTCAATGGCTTTAAAAAAAAAACATTTTTAAAAATGAAGGTTTTGGACTGGCCTAGTCAAAGTCCAGACTTTAATCAAATGTACAAAACCCCTCCATTTTTGCTGAATTCAAACAATTCTGCTAGGAAGAGTGGGCCAAAATATCTCCACAGACAAATGAAATATTCATGTGACTTGTTCATTTACTGTATATACTTGTGTACTGTATACTAAATATCTTAAGTATTCTCTCATCAGGTCATGTATTCTAAACAGTCAGGTCAAACCAACATTACATGACAGACATAATGGGTGCTAACTTACTGTAATTAAATTACTTTATTGTAGTTAAATTACTTCACACACACACAAACTTTAGAGCATGATTCGGCAGAATGCCGGCATGTTTACGTACAACCGTTAGTGCTAGGACTAGCTTGCTAGGCTCCATAGTTATGGGATAGAGTAGTGGATGCTAGACTCATGACAGAAGTGAGTATTTGCGAGCAACAATATGGTTTCATGCCTAGAAAGTGTACCACAGATGCATTATTTGCCTTGAGGATGTTGATGGAAAAGTACAGAGAAGGTCAGAAGGAGCTACATTGTGTCTTTGTAGATCGAGAGAAAGCCTATGACAGAGTACCCAGAGAGGAACTGTGGTACTGCATGCGGAAGTCTGGAGTGGCAGAGAAGTATGTTAGAATAATACAGGACATGTATGAGGGCAGCAGAACAGTGGTGAGGTGTGCTGTAGGTGTGACAGATGAATTTATGGTGGAGGTGGGACTGCATCAGGGATCAGCCCTGAGCCCCTTCGTGTTTGTAGTGGTGATGGATAGGCTGACAGATGAGGTTAGACTGGAATCCTCATGGGCCATGATGTTCGCAGTGACATTGTGATCTACAGTGAAAGCAGGGAGCAAGTGGAGGAACTGTTAGAAAGGCGGAGGCATGCAGTGGAAAGGACAGGAATGAAGGTTAGCCGCAGTATGAGAGAATATATGTGCGTGAATGAGAGAGGTGGAGGGGGAAGAGTAAGGCTACAGGGAGACGAGGTAGCGAAGGGAGGATTTTAAGTACTTGGGGTCAACAGTCCAGAGCAATGTTGAGTGTGGTCAGGAAGGGAAGAAACGGGTCCAAGCAGGTTGGAACGGGTGGAGGAAGGTGTCAGGTGTGTTATGTGACAGAGTCTCTGCTAGGATGAAGGGCAAAGTTTATAAAACTGGTGAGACCAGCCATGATGTACAGATTACAGACAGTGGGACTGAAGAGACAACAGGAAGCAGAGCTGGAGGTGGCTGAAATGAAGATGTTGAGGTTCGCTCTCGGAGTGACCAGGTTGGATAAAATTAGAAATGAGCTCATCAGAGGGATAGCCAAGGTTCGATGTTTTGGAGACAAAGTTAGAGAGAGCAGACTTTGATGGTTTGGACACGTCCAGAAGAGAAATAGTGAATATATTGGTAGAAGGATGATAAGGATGGAGCTGCCAGGCAAGAGAACTAGAGGAAGAACAAAGAGAAGGTTGATGGATGTCGTGATGGAAGACATGAGGGCAGTTGGTGTTCGAGAGGAGGATGCAGGAGATGGGCTTACATGGAAAAGACACGCTGTAGCGACCCCTAAAGGGACAAGCCGAAAGGAAAAGAAGAAGTGAGCCGTATCGTATTAAAAGTACGTGAACATTAACTCAACCAATCCTTGAATGAACGTCCTCTCCCGGCCACCGGTGACCACCACCACACGTTTTCCACCCCATTTTGTTCTAATACAAGCGGCGCGATCCATTGTTGTGTTCATGTATCCGGTAACGTTTGAGTTGACAAGATAAAGCCCAGTGATCATAAAAGACGGGATGCGGTGCTATTGGAGTACAAGATTTTATTGCAGTAGTCTGACATAGTGCAATCGTGAAAGATTAAATTTGTCTTGGAGTCTGATCCAGGCATTACATGTTGTCTGTCTCAGACATGTTGTCGCCGACTTTTTTTTTTTTTTTTTAAAGTAACTTTATTGGCGGTCAGATATTTACAGCACTACGTCAAAATACACAAGAAAAGGCTAAAAATAAACTAGCTTTTGGATTAAAATATACTGTACACGATGGCGACGTGGAGTAAATGTCTTTTGCGGAGCCGATCTGTTCAGCCGGTCAGCATAAAATGCTAATTATCGGCTGATACTGATCAAGCCAATCAGATCGGTGTAAAGTCTAATAGAAAACGCTTGATTTCAGTTATTGCGGCTGAGGAAGGCCCAACCAGTTATTAGGATTAGGGTGCCCTTACTTTTTCACACAGTGCCTGGTAACTTTGAATATTTTTTTAAATAAAATCACCAATAAAGAGCATTTTCAGTCCATTTGGGTTACATTTGTCTGATACTTACATTAGTTTAATGATCTAAAACATCAAAGTGGAGAAACTACGCAAAAATGTAACAATTTGAGAACGGGCCAATACTTTTGCACAGCACTACTATACTGGTCATATTTCAACACTGACTGCACTGAACAAAAGCACCCGTCCGTAATGTTATGGTTGCACACTGTACTTGTCACCTTCATAATAAGGCCACACACAGTATTGGGAAAGTTAATTTCCTACGCAAACTAGTTTAAAGTTCAGGTCACTGATCCAAAAACGAAGTAGTTCAGTTCATAAGTCAACATTTTTAACTAAGTTCACTGTTCCAAAAATAAACTAATTAATAGTTTGTTTGTTTGTTTGTTTTTCCAACACTATATGTTGCTGACGGGCAATTACCCTCAAAATACTGGCATTTCATTCACCCATTGTTGCCACCCATTCAGCCCCACACTAGTAATCAGCTGCAGCTTTCACCCTACAATCTCAAAAACATGAGGAAAAACCTGCGTGAATGGTGAATTAAAACAAAAACAGGACTCTTGTCCTTAATGTGCAAACAAAAACACGCAACACAGGAACGATGGTGAAAGGACATCGCTAACTTTGTATTCCTAGCAGCTCTGGCTGCCTATATTAAAATATTTTATCTAGTCTTATGTAACAAAACAAAATAAATTCCATATTGACAGTGTGATCGTACAGTGTTAACTAAAGCATTCTGATACAGTGTTGCCACAGTTACCTTGAAAAAGTAACTTAGGTATTTTACTGATTACTTGAGCTTAAAAGTAACTTAGTTACTTTACTGATTACTTGATTTAAAAAGTAACTACATTAGAAAAAAGTAACTTTTTGGTTACTTTCAGCAGTGGTGAAGTGACAGGAATATCACTTATCCACAGTACAAAAAAAAGCATTAGTTTAACCGTACCAATTACTTGGTAATGTACACCACACAAGTTACAGAATGATGTCATCAACGTGAAAAAAATAACTTCAATATGAGTGCAGTTGAAGCCACATTAAATGACCAACTTAGAGCAGAATTGACATGCCAAATAGCCACCTAAATATAAACAAGCACACCATTCTCAGTACACTTCTCTAAAGACTCTTAACTGATAAGACAGAAAGACAGACTGTAGCAACCCTGCCGATTGTGTGGGGGTCCATGAAAGCAACTGTGTATGTGCGTCCGCGTAGTGTACAACGAATCTTAGTATTGTGCTCTTTAGAGAAACTCGAAGTAGTGACTATTTCCTCCAAGCCCTCATCAGAGTCGTTCCCGTACATTGTGTTTGCCCTGCTAGCTGCTTGGGTACACGTGAGTTGACTATGTGCGCCACGTGACGTCATTGCCCCAGACTGCTCAGTTTATAAATATTTTGCCTTTTTTCGATATTGTAGTTAGTCGTTGTGCGCATTTTAGTTATGGATAGTTAAGAACATAGTGTGTTTCGTCTGTTTTATTAGTCATTACTAACACAAAGGCTGAAAATTGGTCTAAACTTATGACATGCACCGTGACTGAATCAAGTGTCTTGGTTATTGAATTGCCTCATGTTCCCAAGCACTGTAGCACTTTGTTAATGATAACTCTCTCTTGCCTGAGCATAAATAGCATATTATTTAAAAGCATGTTAAACTCTGATTCTCGTGATCAAAAAAGTAACGATTGGCAGCTAAATCAAAGTAACTGTAATCAGACTAATATAAATGAGTTAGATTACTTATGCCGTCACTGGACACAAATAATTTTCCAAACAAAGAACACAATCTCACCCATTTACAGAAGAAGTGTCACTGAACGTACCTCACGCATGTAAACATTAATGGGGGCTGCACTGAATCTGTTCCCAAATACAGCGTTTGTGCCCCGACATATGAAGGCACGTATGTAGCATGTAGAGATGGGTATGGTCCTGGAACTCCCCAACAAAACCTGGCACTCTTGAATGAAAATGAACATTTGTTCGAAAACTGCTCAAAGACACCAGAATAAGGACATTCTCAATAACCTAAATCAAACAGAAATTAAATAAGTTTAGTTCAGGTTCGCCAAAAATATGAACTGGTTCATGAACTTTCGTTCGACGGCACGCTGAACAGAAACGCGCCGCAGAACGAACGTTATGTTAGTAAGGTAGACTAACATTAATCTCACTGATTTCATGTTAATCACTGCCAATGCCATCCAAAGACGTCATTCAGAATCTAGCTATTCCCTGCCAATGCTGTCTAAAGACGTAAATGGCGTTTTTTAAGCGGGATGGGTGGGGGAGGGTCTTGTGCAGTTTATGTGTTATCGTCAAGCCTCTGGATAACTGCAATGAGGAATGGCACCCTGTTAGAGGGCAACAATGCCTTGAGGTGAACGTCCCTCCCTCAGAGGAAGGAGGGGGAGACAGGGATGAGGAGATGACAAGATGTAAGCATAATGGCAGAAAAGAGAGAAGACAAAATGGAAAGGAAAAAAAACATCTACAAAAACTTTCGGTACTGGGAATTTATTGCGCCAAGGCAAGAAAAATATTCCTGCGACCCACACGAATGACGCCTTAGATCATGCGGGGGAATAAAGGATGACACTCCAACCCGAACCCTTTGCAGCAAAGCTTTTGCCAAAAACGCCAGGCCATATGGTGAGATGCTCTCAGCAGCTTGCTAGCTGATTGTCTGCCGACTAGGATTTGAGTAAACGGAATACGGAATCATCAGATGAGTGAACTCCCTCTGGATCGCCTGAAAGCAGGCGGGCTCCATCCCGAGATCCTCTGGTTGATAATGGTGACGAAGGTAACTCGCATCTAGCATTACCAACATTTAGCAATCAAAAGCTCTCCTTCAATGCTTGTTACATAAAGATAATTTTGCCCCACTAGTTCATCACATTACAATGCAACATCTGCTGCAAGTACTGATTTAAATTTTCCATTTCCAGCTCGTCCATCGTACAGTAATGGAACACCCACAAGTCGAAGCTCTTTTCGGATTGTCACCCTTGCAAAACACGTCATCAATAAATAGTATTCTCTAGTAGTCGTATTTTTTAAAACTTACAGGTTACACATCCAGCAGACGTTCGACTCCCATTCTAGTCCGCAGTGCAAACAAAAAAGGTAATTGAAAGCTTTTTTCCTCCACGTCCCACAACAGCAATTTCAACAATGTATTTTTATAGTAATAGTTATATTTCTAAACTGCACAGTTTGTGCTTCGAGCAAAAGTACGGAGTGGTTTCAAGGACAATGACAACCATACAAGATCCCATTCACCGCCACCAAAGAATAAAATACAGATGTGGGGAAAACCTTGGCAGGGTCCTCGAGGGTGCATGGGAGTTCGCCCAACCAGTCATGTGTTTTGTGGACTTGGAAAAGGCGTTCGACCGTGTCCCTCGGGGAGGGGGTTGGGGGGGGGGGGGGGGTCCTGTAGGGGGTGCTTTGGGAGTATGGGGTACCAAACCACCTGATACGGGCTATTCGGCCCCTGTACGACCTGAGTCAGAGTTTGGTCCGCATATCCGGCAGTAAGTCGGACTCGTTTCCGGTGAGGGTTGGACTCCGCCAAGACTGCCCTTTGTCACTGATTCTGTTCATAACTTTTATGGACAGAATTTCTGGGCGAAGCCGAGGCGTAGAGGGGGTCCGGTTTGGTGGCCTCAGTATTGCATCTCTGCTTTTTGCAGATGATGTGGTTCTGTTGGCTTCATCAAGCCGTGACCTCCACCTCTCACTGGAGCAGTTTGCAGCTGAATGTGAAGCGACTGGGATGAGAATCAGCACCTCCAAATCTGAGACCATGGTCCTCAGTCGGAAAAGGGTGACGTGCCCTCTCCAGGTCGGGGATGAGATCCTGCCCCAAGTGGAGGAGTTCAAGTATCTTGGGGCCTTGTTCACGAGTGAGGGAAGAATGGAACGGGAGATCGATAGGCGGATCAGTGCAGCGTCTGCAGTGATGCGGACTTTGTATCGATCCGTTGTGGTAAAGAAGGAGCTAAGCCAAAAGGTGAAGCTCTCGATTTACCAGTAGATTTACGTTCCTACCGTCAGCTATGGTCACGGGCTGTGGGTCGTGACCGAAAGAACAAGAGGAGCCAGATGAGGTGGCTGGGGCATCTGATTTGGATGCCTCCCGGACGCCTCCCTGGTGAGGTGCTCCGTGCATGTCCCACCGGGAGGAGACACCGGAGAGGACCCAGGACACGCTGAAGAGACTGCATCCTTTGGCTGGCCTGGGAACGCCTTGGGATCCCCCCGGAAGAGATGGATGAAGTGGCTAGGGAGAGGGAAGTCTGGGCCTCCCTGCTAAAGCTATTGCCCCCGCGACCCGACCTCGGATAAGCGGCAGAAAATGGATGGATGGGAAAACCTTGCTTGAGTTTATGCGCACGGTAATAAAAACCTGGACTAGTGAGATAACAGAGGAGAAGGAAGAAAGTTCAGGTGTGGGAGCCCCATTAGTCCATGCATTTTTGTCTAATGTAAATTCTGTACAAAGTTATGTTTGTAAATAAATTATTTTTCTGTCAGAAGTACTTTCGCAACGTTGTTTTATGTTCAGATGTTTGAGATTTTTTTTACAAAAGAAACAAAATATTGGTGTCATTGTTCTACTTGATCCGTCTGCTCTCACAAAAAGGCTTTTTCCCCCTCAGAAACATTTGGCTGAAACTAGCCTATATTTGACTGCTGATTACTAAAGAACGGTATAAGCCAGAGACAAAAAAAAATTCTGATGTAAGAAGAGAGTCTGATCTTTCTTTTGGTGGTTTTGGTGTATACATAGTCATAGTACACAATATTCTGTGGGTCTTGAAAAATGAGTGAAATTGCTTGAAAATGCCTGGCAGTCTGGGGGTTCCCTGCTCAGGGAACGGCTGGCAGTGAATAAGTTAATTTCCCCTTCTCTCGGGTCCCACGATGCGGTGTCTTCGGCAGAGAGAAAGGTATGTGTTACAACAAACAGGTGCTCGCCATGCATTTTACTATGAAATGCTACCACATGTTCGCCATGTCTTTTTTTTCTCTTCTCAACTCTGCGTCGATTCGCATGTTTCCGCTCCTTCAACCGAATCACTTCACTTCTGTATTCTACTTTCCACACATTGTTGGCGTAAGCGCGTTGTGTCACACAAGCCCCTTGCGTGCTTCCGTCTTCACGACAGTCTCTGCTGTAAAACTGATTCACAGTTTTGCTTTTTAATGTGTTTTTCTTTTTGAGGTGCAAAATCCAAATTTTAACTCGCAAACTGCGATGCGAGAGCGCTTAATTTGAGCCTTGCTTTTTGTGATTGAGTTGGACTCTGGGTTTAATTTAGTGCCTTCTTGGCCTCAATTGGTCTTACCTGGTTAAACAAAAGTTAAATAAAACAAAAACAAATCTGGTTGCACAAAGGTCTACTCCCTCTTATAAATGGGATGTGGCTGCGTTCAGGAGTAACCAGTCACATTATATTAAATGGGAGTCCACACACACCTGCCACCATTTAAATTTTTTGTTTAAAATTTCATTTTCACCCAAGCCACTACTAGAGGAGATTACAATGGTGATTAAGCCATTCATCTTGTCTAACATCTTGCTGTATTTGTCAGTATTTTATTTTTTATATTTAGTGAATCCCTTATTCATTTCCTGCACTGGCCTGTTTGGTGTGGGGCTGCAAATGACGGCATGTCCTTCAAAACAGTAAAAATGTGGAATCCCATATAAGAGGCATAACATGCATTGCCTACGTCATATTAAAGCTGTTCTTTTGTTGTAATCCAGAATTTGAGCTTTTGTGGGGATGTGGGGGGCGTAAAAAGTTACATCCAATAGCTTTAAGTACCAATAAACCAACAACACGTGCATAGGGCCCTACAAAAATATTTTGTTTATTAACTAGAAGGGCTGAATAAAGAAGCTGTTTGGTGAACAGATTTATAAAGTATAGGCTTTTTACTAGATCTGTTTCATGGCACTTGCACTTCAAGTGTGTGCGAGCGAGCAAGAGCGAGATTACACCACCAGCAAAGATGCATGTTTAAATGTTACCTATGACCATAAAATAAAGCTAATGTTGCCATACGCACAGCCAAAACAAAAACATCTGCAACTTACCACAAGATGTTTTCTCAAGTTTGAAGTGGGCGGCCGTATACAAATTTGGGCAGTTACAAGACTGCACTGGATGTTGGTTTGCGGCATGTTGACCATTGTAGCAGAGTAAGTTTAACATAAATACTCAAGTAAAAGAAAAAAGTATGATTCATTAAAACTATTCTGACAAGTACAATTTAATTGTAACAGTAAACCACCTCTCCTGACATCGCTCAAAATAATGAATATTGGTACACAAACGCTGTGTAAAGACAAACAGGCAGTATAACAATACTCTCATGCATATATTCAAACTCATTATATATACACATTCAAATATAACAAAAAGTTATGTCGACAATATTTGATGGTGACTTCTACCTTGTTTTTTACCGCAAATGTGTATCTCATTGCGTACACCACACTGCCACTCAGAGGTCAAGACGTGAACATCAAACCCCAACAAGGCACACACAAACAGAAGCAGTACTAGCAAATCGAGCCTCACTACATGATTCTCTATCTGCCACCACACTGTCGATAAAATTATACCCCAGCTGCATTGCCGCGCACATGTGGAGAAAGAAAATGCTGTTCGCACCATATCATCACACATCCCCTCCTTGAGCCGTCATCTTATCGTGGTGGAGGGGTTTGTGTGTCCCAATGATCCTAGGAGCTAAACTGTATGGGGGTTTATGCCCTTGGCAGGGTCACCCACCCACCTCACCTATGGTCACGAGCTGTGGGTAGTGACCGAAAGAACAAGATCCAGGATGCAAGCGGCCAAAATGAGTTTCCTCCGCAGGGTGTCCGGGCTCTCCCTTAAAGATAGGGTGAGAAGCTTGGTCATCCGGGAGGGTCTCAGACTAGAGCCACTGCTCCTCCACATTGAGAGGAGCCAAATGAGGTGGCTCAGGCATCTGATTAGGATGCCTCCCGGATGCCTCACTCGTGAAATTCCGGGCACGTCCCACCAGGAGGTGACCCCGGGGACGACCCAAGACACGCTGGAGAGACTATGTCTCTCGGCTGGCCTGGGAATGCCTCGGGATCCCCTCAAAAGAGCTGTAGGAAGTGGCTGAGGAGAGTGAATTCTGGGCTTCCCTGCTGAGGCGGCTGCCCCCGCAACCCAACCTCTGATAAGCAGAGGAAAATGGATGGATGGACTATCATACATAACCATGCATGGAATGCTGGTATAAGGTGCAAAATGTCTTCAAAGTTTAATGTGCTATTACCAGATCAACACTGTAAATAAACTTCTCAATGTTCTATCTGGATGAATAAAGGTTACAAATTATCTTAAAGGTCCCATATTTCACACACTCCTGAGTTTCAGATGTTTTTCTGCAGAGGTCGGAAATTAGGTAATTCGAATTTCTCCGTCTTATCTATGTCACTCGCGAAGACCTCCGTGTGCTCTCACAGGTGGATCTTATACACAAAGGCAACCACTCAGAGGAAAGGGGGTGTTCTTAGCCAAATAAGGACAAAGCGGATACAAGACTGGGTCAAACAGAAGTAGCTATCAGAGGAGCCTTTTCTGGACACTCGTATAACTAAACCAATGTGTTTTTTTAAATGAAATGGACACATTTATACTAAGTCCATGTTAGAGAGTCACTCTATGGCTGTCTAAATAGCCAAAATATGGGACCTTGAATTATCCTTTCCACATACCTTGCACACTTCAAGTTGACAGCTAATGGTGGTTGTATAAGAGTAGGTGCTCGCTGGCGCGATAAACTGCAATTTAAATTAGCATAATCCTTGTACCTCCAAAACTATCACTTTTCAGGAAACACCCCCCCAAAAAAGCGGCATATATTTTGAGCCATGAACAACGTATCGTCAAAGACAGCAAGCCATTTTCAACACTTGGAAAAAATATGGAATTGACAAACTTTGGACATAGAAGGGTTCGGCCCGACACCAGCAAAAGGATTCGATTAGTCGAATAATTGGAAAAATGATTTGGTGACTAGTCGAGGTTCAAAATCTTTTGTGGCAGCCCTACTAGTACGTGACGCTGGTCAGTTGTGAGCGGAGTTCAATAAACAGAGTCTGTGCAGTGTAAATACACTCTAAGAGAGTATGAATTTGTGAGTATAACAGAGACTTGAGACACCCCATACCTCAGACGCTACACTAAATTTGTATGAACAATTAAGGTAAACGTAAGTGCAGCAACTCTACAACTTCCCTGTAGTATTTTCCACAGTATATTTACTTTATGCATTTTATTGTTTTCTATATAAAATGTGTTTTATAAATGGAGAAAAGATAATACAGTCATAAAATTAATGTAATTGTACATAAAATTTGTAAATCGGGATATAAAATCATGTCCATATCGCACAGCACTACATTACTAGGGAAAATTTAAAAAAAGAAAAACAAGCAAGGAGAGAAAAAATATTCACCTGCTGAGCATCTGTGTCCGACTGGAATGTGATGTACCAGTTGTTATTGTGTGCAAACTCAACGCTTATCACCTTCGGACAGTTGCCGTTTTTGAACAGTGACTCCACTTCCTTTAAAAAAAAATTAAAAATAAAAATTTTAATTAATAAAAGAAAGTCATCTTACGATCCAAAACCAAATCATCTCACTTTTCTTCTATTATGAAGTGGTATTTACCTCAACAGGTGTGGTCTCAGGGACCTCCCGCAGGATGATAATACACCGTTTGTGGTTGGGGCGCACTTTCTCCCCTTTCTCATCCACTTGTACCATGGGTGATGCTGGGGGGATACAATGATGTCAATTCAAATGTTATAATTAGGGGTGTAATGATTCATTCATAGATGTTTAATATTATATTCCTACGATCCAATTGATCGATCTGTCCTCAGCTAGTTGGCCTTCTGGATGTCAATATATCGATTGAAATAGTTTTAAAAGGTAATCAATCGATTGTATCGATACTAGGAACTACCACATTGGATTTAAGCACAGCAGACTTCATTTGGATGAGTGTGTGTTTTTTAGCACTTTTAATGATGATGTCCAGATTAAGTTTTCCTGTCTGTGGCGTCGCAGGGGATCATAGGAGTATCAAACTGTGTAGTTGTTTTCCCCAAGTGGGCCAGACTGAGAAGCAAACTACACAGTTGCGCATGCACAGTGCAGGAAATATCACAGCGCCTTGAGCAGAGCACTTAACTAGTCGAACGTCCTGTAAAGCTTAAATCAGCAATATGGACGCACTTTGGGTTCTCAGTAATCAATACCGATCGAGGATAAAACATGGAGGCCATGCAAAAAACTGTTGGCCGCTGTCGTCTACAAGTCGAGGAATACAAGTAACATGAGAAGTTGAAGCCACTTAGTTGATGTACAATCACCAGGGGGACCCCTCCGCGGCCCGACAACCCAGGGGGGTTGTGAAAAGTGAAAACCCACCACCCACCCTATTATTATGGTTACCAGGTCCGAAACTACTAACCATTATCCCTGTACCGTGATTGTGTGTGGTGGGGTATAGTGCATTAAAATTGGAGAAATTGGTGGGGGTGAGGCGAGACGGTCACAGGGCAATAATGACCAGCCACCATCACCCCCACCCAGGCCAACCAGCTCCCCAAAGGATATGCGAAGGTGTGTAGTGCATTAAAAATCTGCGGGAGAGAAGCATGGCGGGCCAGAGAGCAGGCCGGAGTGCCGGGACACCCGGCCAAGTGTCCTCCCCGAGCCCGACCCTGCCCCTCCCCCACAGACGGGTGTATGATGCATTAAAAACTGGAGGACCGCAGAGCAGTGAAGGGGGGACGCGATCAGAACGGAAATCAGCACAGATGTTTCACCACCTGGCCCTGCATCCGCCCCACCATAGCTGGCGCCAGTCCCGCAGGGGACCCTGAATGAGAAATGAGTGTGCCCAATGTGCGGAGTTATGTACAGTGTGGGTATTAAAAAAAAATGTGCAGTGTGTGTGAAGTAAGAGACAAGACTCCTGCGGGTCCGGCCTGGAGCGGCTGGTCGGCAGACCAAAGAGGAGGAGGGAAGTAGGGCCGGGCATCGCCTGAATCCGAGTGACCCCGGCCAGACGCCCCCAGGGAGCCGAGCCAAAAGAAGTCCGCACAGCTCAAATAAAGGGCGCCCAAACTACAAACATCCATGCTCCCATCAGCCCGCAGCGCCCCAACCTGAAGGGCACACACCGGAATCCAGCACCCCAACACGGCACCGGCGATCCCCCTCCCCTTACCGTCAATGGCTGGAACCATTCACCATTTTAATAAAAGGTGACCAACTTTTGTTAAAAGTAATAAAGTTACGTTTGGAGGAGGTATTTTCAAGTGTTATATACTCTATAACTAGGTTTTGTCATTGGCTAATGTTGATAGCTTGTTTAGTTTTCCAGTTTAATATTATTGGGGTTTTTTTAGCGCTAGTTAAAATTACAAGTATTGGTTGAGCATGTTTATTTGGAAGATTTAAAAGAAAAAAGCAATTTAGGAAATTTCACCTGCATAGTCCAGCATCGTTTCTGATCGTATCAATCTAAATGAACCATTACCTTCCCGGAGTCGAATCGGCAACCAAGAATTGTGATACGAATTGAATCGTGAAAACGAATCGTTACACTCCTAGTTATAATACAAACATTTCAGCATGAAACATCTGGAATATGCCACCTACATCTCAACACATCCAAAATGAGCTCCATGTCACTGGTGAGAACCTTGATGCCATCCATGCTGGCAATGGTCCAAATTGGGACAAACTGGTCACTGTCCATCTGGGACATCAGGTACAGATCCTTTGAGAGGTTCTCTCTAAATATTAAAACATTTTTCTTTTAAATACATAGATTGGACATAACTTAACTTCCCAAATTAAGGAAGGGATCTCAACTCTTACCTTGAGAAATAAAACTCAAGCTCTTTTTTCAGAGACTCGCGTAGATTCTCTGTTGAGACTGGCCGATCTTCTGTTTTGGCATCTACAACAAAGCAAAAACATGGGATCAATGACAAATGACGATGAGTATTTAAGACCTCACACATCTTATTTTGTAACGTTATCTCACACCACGTATAAAACAGACATGCAAACACCAAAGGCATGAAAAAGGTGACAGACCAACAAAAATAAAAAAAAAAAAAAACACATTGTAAGGGTTTCTGGGGGGATCCCCGGCCGGGCCCCTGCTAAGAATGTTTTGGATTTTAACATAAATGAAGCAATCTGGAAGACTTCAAGCAGAAAAACATTTATTTACACCTCCCAAGTACATGTTGATGTACAAATTTATGATTAAAATTAAATTTGCCTCATTTCTTTGCTTTTGTGTTTTGGCCTCCAACTTGAGCCAGGCCCATCTCCACCTCATGCCTGCTTCAAGCTGTGCCACATGAACAGCATCTTCCTCTTTAAGCACGCTCATTCTGGAAAAGAATTGACTAAAATTATTGTGTTCCATGTCATTTTTCACTATTAGAAACTTCAAAGGCTAATCCCAATGCATCCTTGTTGAAAATACCTGTTTTTTTGGCCATTTCTGAATTTGAAGTTACCGTATTTTCACGACCATAAGGCGCACTTAAGTCTTAAATTTTCTCCAAAATGGACGGGGCGCCTTATAATGTGTGCACAAATCTCTAAATGTTGTTGTGTGATGAGCGCTCCACTTGACTGACTAGGAGCATTTCCTGCTGAAACGCTGCTTATACAGAGGAAAAGCGGACGTGGCTGAGGACAGCATGCGGCCATTAAAGGGGGAAGGGTGCGGGAGAAAGAGGACGCTAAAGGCACGCCCCCAGGAGGTATATAGCGCCGGTATGTGCATTGTGCAAAACAACATCGATTTGGCTAAGGACCCCAAAAAATGACTGCGGTCAAGCCAGCCTCCACTCGTAAAGTAGCAATCAATTAATGTATCTCAAGACTCAAATTTACTTTGCTGGTTGCATTCTTCAACCGAAGAGCACTGACGGCCGTATTATTGGGAAGCTTTTATTTTGAAGGTGGCTTTCGCCGCGGGTTGGCGACCTATGACCGTACTGCCTCGTATGAACAAAATTAGGGGCGGCTGGCTTGACTGCTACTTTACGAGTGGAGGCTGGCTCGACCGCAGTCGAAAACTGCACCTACGAAGAGACATGCTTACAAAGCAGTTTAAACTGCAAGCTATCAGTTACGAGGAGGAACATGGGAATCGAGCTGCCGCGAGAGAATTCAAGATCAACGAATCCATGGTTCGCAAGTGGAGGAAGCAGGAAAACGAGCTTCGCCAAGTCAAGAATCGAAGCTGAGTTTCCGCGGGGAAAAAAAGAAAAACAAAACGTGGAAACAAGGCGAGGTGGCCCAATGGATTCATGAACTCCAACCGCTGGACATCGGTGTAAACACGGCGTTCAAAGTGAAGTTGCAAGCGGCGTGGGAGCAATGGATGACAGATGGCGAACGCAGCTTTACTAAGACTAGGAGGCAGCACCGGGCGAGTTACGCCACAATTTGTGAATGGATTGTGGATGGTTGGGCTAACGTGTCTGCTTGCACTGCTGTTCGAGCTTTTGTAAAAGTCGGCATCATTTCTGAGGAGCCGCACGGCAACGAGACTGACTCGAACCTGGCGTGTTTGAATGAGAACTTGCCCAGCTGTTCATTTCGGATACAGAACATGACTGATCATAAAATAACATGAGTACATTGTTAAATATTTCAATAAAGTACAACCGAACTCAGTTTTGCTCCCGCTGCCTTTTTAAAAACATTGTTTTCGCGTGCATGCATGGTACCGTATGTTTTACCATGCCTGCGCCCAATAATACGGTGCGCCTTATGTATGTGTTAAATACAGAAATAGATCCCGTAACTGAGACTACGCCTTTTAATACGGTGCCCCTTATGGTCGTGAAAATACAGTAGTTCATTCTGTGTTGTGACATAACCCCCAACATCGCTGCGTCGCTTAATACATTTAACATTAACATCTGTAAACTAATTAGATAATTGTAGGCGCGTTTCCTAATTAATACAAGATGTACCAGCGGATCAGCTTTTGTCACCGATGTTACGTGTGCTTCGCGGTTCTGCTGAAACCACAACACGAAAATACAAAAGACCAGTGCAACAAATACGACACTGGCTGATCTGAGCAATAGAGGATGTCTGCTCCAAAGGTGGGTAGAGTAGCCAAATATTGTACTCAAGTAAGAGTAGTTACTTGAGGATAATGTGACTCAAGTAGTCCTCCAATACTTGTGTGAGTAAAAGGTACACAGTGAAATAATTACAAGTACTGGGTAACTATTCTGACTTTTTTTTAACCACAGCTTAACATCAAAATAAAAAAAATGTACAAAAAATGCAAGTTGTTTTCTCAAGTTATAAATTGGCTGAAATATCCACGTTTGGGAAGATAGTGCCAGACAAATACTACAATACATGAAAGCTGTTGCTTTTGTTCGTCTAAATGTAAAAACGAGTAGCACGGCGTTGCCTTCATAGTAACGACGACCTTCCCAAAATGGTCGTCACGTAGGCGCGACAATCAGCCGGGCTGGCTTATCGAGTGTTAATACCTGTGCCAGCAGAAGCCCAATAGAAGACGTTGTGTGAGGTCATGTGACTTTCTTGTGTCGTTTGGTGAATTAGACTTAAACGTCGCCTCACGCGGAAGTTGAAATCTCGCGCACGAAATAGTTGAAAAGCAATAATTGATCAATAAAAGTAGCGGGCGACATTTAGATCATCAAAATGGGGTAAAAGTACATTTACTTCTTAACAGCTGAAGCGGCGGAAGTGTTTTTTCTGGTGTCGTCAACTACTGTGACTCCAAAGCAGGTCCCGAACGCACAGGCGGAACCTCAGGCCGATGTGCTTTCGGATATTAGTCCGCCACGTAGTAATATTCCGAAATTATATCTCTGTGTGGAATGGATCTAGCTGCCAACATTCAAGGAGTACGAAAAGGCCTATGATGACGACAGCAACGGCGACCCTCAAACTAATCGGATCTGTACGATTCACGTAAATGTCCTATTTTTAGTTCGAAACGGCGATTGATTTGAATGTATGATAAAATAGCTAGTTGGCGACAATGAGCCAACTCCATCAGCCTGTCTCTTTACTCAGTGCTCCTTCGTGTAGGGCTGAATGATTTGGGAAAATTTAGCAAGCAATTTTTGGGGGAAGTTTGTTATCCTGAGCATTATTCACTAAACACAAATTAATTATTCTATAGTATTACACTGAATACAATCAACAAACAATTCTTTTAGGTCAGGCCTGTTACTATGAACTCATAAATAACATTATTCATAGATCATTTTACACTCGAGACTATGGGAGTCCCGGGATGCACATGGAATAGAAATGAGTACCAACCCGGGAGCAATGAGACCCTGCAATTTATCACGGAATACAGATACAGTAATCCTACGCTATATCACAGTTCTTGCTTCACGGTCCCACTATATTGCAGATTTTTATTTGTTCCTCTAGTATTACTCTATTTGTTACTTTTTATACTGTTTGTACAATATCTTTGTATTATCAATTGCTCTGTCTCTCTCTCTCTCTCTCAATATATTATGCGTTTAGGCCTGTCACATGAGCTAATTTTTTTAGGACAATATATTTTCCCAAAAACTATCACAACAAACGATAGTATTGTTGATGTTTTTTATGCCACTGATATAATGATATTATAGCATAATAATAAAAGTGAATCCATCCATCCATCCATCCATACATTTTCTGAGCCGCTTCTCCTCACTAGGGTCGCGGGCGTGCTGGAGCCTATCCCAGCTGTCATCGGGCAGGAGGCGGGGTACACCCTGAACTGGTTTCCAGCCAATCGCAGGGCACATACAAACAAACAACCATTCGCACTCACAGTCACACCTACGGGCGATTTAGAGTCTCCAATTAATGCATGTTTTTGGGATGTGGGAGGAACCCGGAGTGCCCGGAGAAAACCCACGCAGGCACGGGGAGAACATGCAAACTCCACACAGGCGAGGCCGGGGATTGAACCCGGGTCCTCAGAACTGTGAGGCTGACGCTCTAACCAGTCGGCCACTGTGCCACAAGTGAATCCTTTTTTTAAAAAAAAAAACTGTTTAATACTAAAAATAATAAACATTGACATTGTAATGTAGAACAACGAATAAAATAGTTTAAAAATATATATAAAACAGACTCAGGCTCTGTTCACAAAAACGCCACTTAAAACAAAACTTAAACATTTGGCACAGTGGTATAAATAGAGAAATACAGTCAATATACTACCAATCAAGTTTCCAGTTAAGAAAAAGTGCAAAGTAGCAACATTAATAAAAGCACAACAAGCAGATCGGGCAACCTGTTTTGATTATAAAGATTTGGAATACATTTCAAATGCTGCTTTATCAACACGTTCAATGGCTACATCTCTGAGAATCGTGAGTAACGCTATACTGTATATAATTAAGCATACGCAAGCCATATGCACTGCCATGTTTGTATTTGCATTGTTTGAGCAAAGATTTCCATAATTACAAGGTGACAGGAAACGGGAAATTGCCCAGTGTTTT
Organism: Phyllopteryx taeniolatus; assembly: GCF_024500385.1. Taxonomy (NCBI): domain Eukaryota; kingdom Metazoa; phylum Chordata; class Actinopteri; order Syngnathiformes; family Syngnathidae; genus Phyllopteryx; species Phyllopteryx taeniolatus. The sequence goes on along the minus strand of NC_084502.1, from coordinate 49,018,227 downwards.
TTGTTCCCAGCTGAAGAAATTGGGGAGGATGGTTGTGCTTAAAATGGATTTAGTCACTTTGAGGTTTAAAGTTGTGTCTTTGTTTCGACTTCATACAAATTCGATATACCAGCTCATTGGTGTTACAGTGTTATTCTGGCGTGAATCCAAAATGTTCCTCCCACATCATCGTGGTGGCGTTGGGCTTTGGAACTAATTCCATTTATGCAGTTCAACTTTCTGTAATTGTACAGTTACCGGCTCACAGTCAGAAAATTTAGCTCCGTGTATGCTAGCACCCACATTTCAAAAGCGCGCTCATGCGCACACAGATACACACACGGCCAATGAGAGGGAGGGTCCCCGTCCTTCACTCTCTGATTGGTTTAGAGAACCCAATGGGTTTCATGAGTCTTTCAAGTCACGAAAATGTTTATGCTCAAATGACTGGGTGAACAGGTGGACCATCTTTTTTGTAACCGCACCATTCAGAAATGAGGGCCCATATGCGACCAAATTAATCGCACTCTGAAGCCATCTCGTCCCCAAAAAATGTATACGCCGGAATTCCAGCACCACGACGGGATACTTTAATCCATAGCAGTGCATCATAAAACGCAGACTGATCTCACTTTACGCACCCCTGCTAATTTTTGTGCGTCTCAGACACGGGACGCACATCAAATGGGATAATATTGAAATGTAAAAAAAATATATAAAAATATAAAAGTTGAAAACTGACTGATTTAACTTCAAGCAAATATAATGTAACCATGTGTGTATATGTAATTTAACTATGTAAATACATAATCTAACCCTAACCCTCTTGCCAGTAGCAGTAGCACTGATGTCTGTGTCAGCCTAGGTCACGGGAGTCGGCAACCCGCGGTTCTCGAACCACATGAGGCTCTTTAGCGCCGCCCTAGTGGCTCCCTGGAGCTTTTTCAAAAATGTATGAAAATGGAAAAAGATCGGGAAGAAAATATATTTTGTTTTAATGTGGTTTCTGTAGGAGGGCAAACGTGACACAAACATAACGTTTTCCACACTGTAAAAATGTGTGGAATAAATATAAAATTTCAACGTTTCTGTCAACGAAGATTTGCGTCATAGCCTGCGACACGCGCTTCTTTAAGCTCGGCGTGGCAGGTGGCTGTCGCAAACAAACCGGCGGGTGTGTGATGGGCCATGGATTGCAAAGGGATAAAGAGAAAGGTAGCTGAGGAGAACAGAGGATTCAACAGTTCTTGGACTGAATCATTTGCTTTCATTGCCAATGCGGAAGGTTGCCTACATGTCTGCTTTGTAATGAGAAGTTGTCAAATAACAAAAAGAGTAATGTGGAAACACATTTCCAGGGAAGGCATGCTACATTTGCAGCCGAGTACCCAGTTGGGAGTGAGAAAAAGTGTGATTGCATTACTTCTGGAGAAATTAAAGGAGCGCAAAGATAGATTTAAGAAGTGGATTGCATCTCCAAACTCCACTACAGCTGCTAGTTTTGTTGCATCCAGGGAGATAATAAAGGGTGGGAAACCATTCACAGATGGTGTACACATGAAGGATTCATTCATTAAAATAGAGTACTTATTTTCAGACTTCAAAAACAAAACAGAGATAATACAGAAAATTAAAGACATGCCTCTCTCCGCAAAGACCGTGAAGGAAAGGGGCATTAAAATGGCAGGCAACATCACGAATCACCAAACATTAATTCATATGTGCAGTTGTGCTGAAGTGTTTAAATAACAATGAAATTGCAGTGGCTACAGATGGGGCACCCAGTATGAGAGGATCACAAAAGGGGTTTGTGACTTTACTACAGAAAGTGTTGGATCGAAATCTGCTTGCATTTCACTGCATCTTGTCCCAAGAAGCAGTCATTTCACTGCATCTTGTCCCAAGAAGCACTGTGTGCACAAACATTCCCACCAGTTTATGGAGGTGATGAACCTTGTCATCGAGATGGTGAACAAGAGATTGCATTGCTAGATGAAGTTGACAGCGAATATTCCGATCTCCTGCTACACAACCAAGTCCGATGGCTGTCCAGGGGTGAGATTTTGTGTCGCTTTGTTGCTTGTTTAGAACACGTGAAGGCATTCCTGAAAAGCAAAAACCTGAACTACCCGCAACTGGAAGCTACAAAACTGCACTTTAGGGTGGATCACCTAAAAATGCTGAATAAAAGTCTCCAGGGGAGGGGAAACACTGCATTGCAAATGCTGGAAGCTGTTCTGTCATTCGAGCGCAAGCTTACTGTATTCGCCAGAGATGGACAGCGAGGCACGCTCTCTCACTTCCCCTCACTGAGAGAGTTCAAAGAAGCCAATCATGATCACACACTCAACCGTGATTATTTACAAGATGCGATCGTTGATATGCAAACTGCTTTTGGGAGCATATTTAGTAACTATATTAAATGTTGAATTTAGCACCTAGCGGGGGGGCCTGGCCGCTGCGGGCTGCACATAGACAGTTTCTTTTTTCTTTTTGTCCTGTTCGGTTGTTAGGTCAACCAGAATGGAAAATCTGTATCCCCTCCATGCCGGAACAGTTTTACAGTGTCACAGTGGAGTTTTTAAGCTTCCGCTCTGGTATTATAATTGAGGTTTATTGAGAATCAGACTTGATCAGTCGAACAGAACAAAGTTTCTAGAAGGAAGAAAGAAACAAAGACAAAAGACAAAGCACTAATTGTAAACAGGATGAGAGAACTAAATAATTACATTATCTACAACAATGAAATATGAGTGTTGCATGGGGCTGTAGTGCTACACCCTGTGAGGGTGAAGGACAGGACAAGATAGAACAGGTCAAGGACAGGAGAAGCAGCATGCAGGACAAGGGTTGTGAACCCTACTGTACAACTGAAGTGTGGTGGCATTAATTATGGGAATTATAAAAGTCTACAGGACGAGAGTATAAGTGAGGGGATACACAGGCGATTTTCATATTCATGAGTTATTTGTCAGAATAAGTGCGTGACCCCACACCCAGTGAAAGAGTCCTAGGACTGTGTGTCTGCGGATACATGCCAGTGAATTGATACCGTTTTACATGCACCAAGACTGACAGAAGTGTCCTGTAATTGCTGTGGCCGTGGACCCCACCCAATCAATCGAGGGGCGGGATCAGCCCCAGGGGTCCACCCGAGAACAGCCCGGCGGACGGGACACGTCCCACACCGAGGAACCCAGGGCGGTCCACCGGCCCCACCGAGGCACCCCGACAACTGGGCACCCGGTGGGGGACGTAGGGACCCAATTGACCCCCCCAGCAAACCCCCGCACCCCAGGAGAGCAAAATGCACCCCCCAACCCACAGGGCCCGCAATGCAGCCAGTCTATGCCCAGCCAGAGGGTGGGAGGGTCTCCCTTGTTTGTTGGAAAGGAGGGCGGATAGGGGCACCCGACAAGGGAACGATAAAAAGGGGGGGTGGGGGGGGAGCCAAGGAGCACCGGCGGGCCATGAGAGGTCAGCCCCAACACCAGGCAGTCATCCAGCCCGGGGGGGGGGGGGGGGTGGGGGGGGCCCGGCCTCTGGAGCACCACCATGCAAGTAAGTGAGACCCACCTCCCCCCGTTACTATGACTGCCAGGTCATTGGCCGTACCCAGTGTATCAGTGCTCCCCCGAGTGGTGTGGTGCATTAAAATCTGGAGAGGTCAGTGAGCCGAGGAGGTGGGGGCATGGCTGCCAGGCATTACAGCCTAACAGCCAAACCCCACCACCCACGACCCACAGCCCCCCAGAGATAGGTGTATGTGGTGCATCCCTCCCAGACCCGCAGCTCCAACTCCCCCCCCCCCCCCCCCCCCAAAAAAAAACCAGGCAGGGAAAAGAACCCCACAGCAGGCACCACAGCCCACCGCCCGGCTCTCCCACGGGAAGAGGAAGAGGTGACCGCAAGTAACTGAGAGCAGAAGAGAGGCACCACCCAAGCACCCACGGAACATGGGTGAGTCACCATCACACATCCACTACTCCCCAGGAGGTCGCCCCAGTGGTTCCCCCCCACCCCCGAGATCAGGAAGGAGTGAAAAAAGTCCCGCCCCCACAGAATAGCAAACACAGGGACAAGAGAAGATGCCCACAGCATGCGTCTTTTCACCATGCAAACCGATCTAAAATGTGTAAAGAGAAAAAAAAAAAAAATGAATAGAATAATGAAAAAACCACAACCACCTCCACAACAAAGAATATAGAATTCCATTGTTTACTTTCACACTTATGAAAATAGTCTTGCAAATGTCAAATGGCACCCTACTCAGGCAAAGGAATCAAGAGTCCAGATTTAGCATGTTGAGGAAAGGTGACGTATATGTGTAATTGATTTTTTCATTCTGCTGATATTTTTTCTAACGGAATATATTCTATGATGAGATTTAGCCACTGATTGATGTTAATAATGTTTGTTTTTCCAGTTTAGTAGAATTGTTTTCTTCACGGTAGCTAATGCAACAAGTAATGATTGTGAATATTTATTAGGGAGGTCAATTATGCCTATGTCACCAAGTATGCACAATCTTGGGGACCGTGGAATCCTGCAATTTAAAATATACAAGAGTTTTTGTATAACCAAAGACCAAAAGCATTGAATTGGTGTACATTCCCATATAGCATGAAAATAGGTGTCTGGGGTACTTTTGGTGCATTGCATGCATATATTAAATGGAGATAAGCCCATTTTATGCATAGTGTACTGAGTAAAGTGTGTTCTATGGAGCAATTTATATTGAAATAGCTGAAGATTTGTTTTTTTGTCATTTTAAACGTATTGTTACAAATCTGTATCCAGTAGCTACGGTCAGCAGACATGGAGAGGTCTTCTTCCCATTTGGTGATTGGTAAGTGCATTGATTTAGTACATGAAATTAATTTATAAACTTTTGAGAGATTTTTTACTTTGCGGGAGAAGCTTCATTATTTGCTTGACAAACTCCGGCAGTTCGAGGGTGCTCTGGAGTGTTGGTATTCTTTTTTTTTTTTTTTTATTGCTGCTTTTAATTTATTGTATTGAAGAAAGTTCCCGGCTGTTATTTGGAACTCTTGGAACAGTTCATCAAGTGTCCTAAAAACATTATTGCTAAATAGTTATTGTAGGTGATCAATTCCATGTTTTTCCCATGTACTAAAATGAAGGGGTATATTATTAATTTCGAGATCGGGATTATGCCAGATTGGGGAGAGCATACTGGGAGCTAATTGAGATCCTGTCGATATTAACTTTGCCACCAAGCCGTTAAGGTGGATGTGATTATTGGATTCTTGAAACATTTATGGTATTTAAGACGAATAGAAATAAATGAGAGTTTTGGTAGTTTGATGTTGTTTCAGTCTGTTTGTTCCAATTCTAGCCAAGAATCACGCTCCTCACTGTGGTGCAACCATTTGATGAAGTATCGTAATTGGTTAGCTAAATAATAGTGTTTAACGTTGGGAGCATTTAGGCCTCCCTCCTGTTTAATTTTCTGCGGCTCCAACTACCGGAAACAAATTCCTTGTGTTTTTTTGGACATACTTGGCAAATAAAGATGATTCTGATTCTGAAGAGTGGATAGACATTCTATTTTTCTTATTTTTTGAATAAAAATGTATTACAGCAGAATCTGTTTGAAACCATTTAAATGTGGTCTTAAATAGAATCATTGAAAATAAATTTGAGGTAAGGTTTTCATTTTTATTGTAGCTATTCTTCCCAGTAATGACTTCCCAGGTTATTCCAGCGTCTGAAATCAGATGAGATTTTTTTTTCAGAAGTGATGTGTAATTTAGATTGGTTAGCTCTGTGTGTTTTAAAGAAATATTGATACCCAAATAATTAATGTTTCCTATAGGAATAGGGTACTCTGGGATTTGATCTGCAGGAGTCCATGAGTGTGCGGTTATTGGCAGTATTGTTGATTTTGTCCAATTAATAGAGTAGTCTGATATTTGTGAAAATGTTTTAATGAGATTGAAGAGTGCCTGAAGAGAATACTGTAATACTGAATTCCTGTAAGTACAGAAAAATAGCATACAGATTTATTTTGTGTTCTGTCACTAGTGAGAAGATACCTTGAATATTAGCATTCTGACATATAGCGGCAGCAAGAGGTTCGATAACTATTGCAAATAGCATTGGTGAGAGTGGACATCCTTGTCTGGTTCCTCTTTGTGATGTAAAACTTTAAGTGATCCTATTTGTGGTGACTGTCGCTTTCGGCGAATTGTATAATGTTGCAATCCAATGTATAATTGAATCTCCAAAGCCAAATTTGTGAAGTACTGCAAACAGGAAAGCCCACTTAACTTTATCGAAAGCTTTCTCTGTGTCAAGTGACATGATAATTGCGTTTAGATTTTTACGCTGTGACATGCTTATTAAATTCAACACACGTCTGACATTATTTGCTGAACTTATACCTTTAATGAAGCCTGTCTGGTCATAGTGGATTATCGACGGAAGTATATTTTCAAGTCTCGCTGCGAGAGGTTTCGAGTTAATCTTGATATCTACATTAATCAGTGATAAGGTCCGATAATTCGCCGGGAGAGTGAGGGCTTTACCTCGCTTTGGCAATAACTTAATTGAAGCTGTGTTCATATGCCTACTAATTCTACCTTTATCTAATTGACTGTTCCGAAAAATAGAGGGGCTAGTATTGGGTGCAGGCCCGGCCACCAGGCGCTCTCCTTCGAGCCCCACCTCCAGGCCTGGCTCCAGAGGGGGGGCCCCCGGTGACCCGTGTCCCGGCAAGGGAAACCTAGATCCATATATTTTGTTCTTCATAGGGGTTTTTGGAGCCGTGCTTTGTCTGGTCCCTCACCGAGGACCTGTTTGCCATGGGTGACCCTACCAGGGGCGTGAAGCCCCAGACAACTTAGCTCCTAGGATCTTTGGGACACACAAACCCCTCCACCACGATAAGGTGACGGCTCAAGGAGAGGGACAATTGTATAAAGCTTGTTAAATATTGTAGCCTGTATAATTATATATCGGCCTTGTGGATCTGCTACTGTAGTATTTATTGTAAAATGTAGTCTTTTATGGACTAGTATTGAGACTCCTCTTTGTCTACAGTTATAAAAGGTAACCCGAGTGAAATTAGAGTCAATGGGTTAGTAAGGTGGGTTTCTTGTAATAAGAGGTGGTCTGTTTTTAAATTTAGTGGTATAATCCATAATCTTAATTCTCTTTGCCTGTAATCGAATGCCATTGACATTCCAAGACACAAATGTTAAGTGAGGTATAATGAGTGTGTATCATAATTTTAAATAGATTTGGTACGACGAATTCTTTGTTGTTGTTTTTTTGACAGTTTTCGGCAGGTTGTTTGGTATTGTGTTGACGAATGTTATTTAGAAAGGGTGATGGAGATGCTATATTTGAGTACTGCAACGCCAGGGTACATAGAAGGGTAACGGGTAAACACTGAACACAGGAAAAACAGTGATAATATGGTGTGTGATGGTGGTTTGTGGTGCGCAAAAAGAGATTTGAGCGACTTGTGCATTTAGTGTGTGTGGAAGCAAGCAGAGGAGGAAAGCAGAGATAGGAGTGAGGATTCATGCTGGTGGCATGCGTGATTCCGTTTTTGTGTTTGTCTAAGAAAAAGTGGAAAGAATGAAACAAAATACAATAATTTGACAATTGATAACGACAACAGATCAAAAGAAGTACTTATCTAGAAGAGCCAGGTCGTGACGTTGGCATCATGAAACAGTTGGCCGTCGACATATAGCTTGTCGACAACTAACCACGCTCGTTTGCCTTTGTCATGGAAATTCTTCATCAACGGGTACAAAACTCTACACCTTTCATTAATCTCCTTGGGAAACTGGTCGTTCATTCCAAACGAAGTCCCTTTAAGCTCCCAACCTTGGGATTTTGCAAACACTTTTTGCTGAAAGTGTTCAAACATGGTCGGTTTCCTGGACAAGGGCTTCCCAATCGGTGAACGCGGCGAAAAGTAATCTTGTCGACTGTATCTTCTTGTATTTTGAGCGCAGACAAACATTTTAATCTGCTCCTCGGGGTCCTCCGGAGGATTGTCTGGAATGAGGTTGAGAAAATGAGGTTGTCGCGCACGCTTGATGGAATGTCCAACGTAATTTCTTTCGTGTGTTTATATTCCAGTCTAAGAGTTTGAAGTTCTGCCGACATTGACATGTTTGATCGAAGCGCAGTATTATCTAAATCTTAGCTCATTCACTTGTTGCGTGAATTCCGAGCTCGGTGATCTCCTGGCGAAGCAAATCAAGTGCAATTGACAATTTATTGTCGATTGAAAAGAGGACACTCGTCTGTATCTCTGTCAAATCAAGCAAATCCTCAGTTGAGGTGGAAGAATCAGCTTTTTTCCTCTTCACCGGCTGTTCGACCCGTTGGCTGGGATCCACCATGTCGAGACGAGCTGGTGTTGACATCGCCGCGCGGATAGCAAGTAGCTCTCTGTAAATTACCGCTGCTCGAGAAGCTGGCGAAGGAAAAAAGAAAAGAACGAAGCAACCATCCACCGTTGAAAATGACTTGTGAAAAGACAAATTTGATCTTGTAGTAGTAATTATTATTCCCCAAAGACTGTGCAAAGGGCACCGCCATGTTTTTCGTCGTCGGAAATCACGCAATCTTGTCGTCTTGTTGTCACAGCATGCTCCCTCCTCTCACCCCCATGCTCCCCACCTCTCACCCCCAAGTCTCAGTCTCATCCAGCCGGAAGGCTTCTCTTCGATTGCAAGGGACTTGTGGCTGCTCGGCTAACTGCAGCTATTAAAGCCGGTGAGGCTGTCTGCCAAGCCCGAGCCCCCTCGGAGGAAAAATTCAAAACTTTCCCTCAGTAGTGGCATGAGAATCAGAATAATCTTTATTTTGCCAAGTATGTCAAAAAAACACAAGGAATTTGTCTCCGGTAGTTGGAGTCGCTCTAGTACGACAACAGACAGCCAAACAGTCACTGAGCAATAACAGGTTGTTAGTCATCTGGTAATGCCGGTACAATTTATTTTATTTATTTTTTTTACAATTGTGCAAAAAGGTGCAGAGTCCTCTAGCAATTAGAGCAGTTTGAATGACTAAGAGAGCAATAGTCCCATGCAATGACCATTGTGCAAAGGGTGCAGAGACTGCAAGAAATGTATGAAGTTTAAAGTGACTAGTAGTGTGATAATCTGGGACAATGTTGATTGTGCAAATATTGCAGATACTACTCAGTCGATGGTGCAAGTGCTACTCAGGCACGAGTGGCCAGTATTGGTCAACAACAGACATGCAAATAGTGCAGCGTGGCGAGACTACTACAGTGAGTGCACGAGTAATGTATAATAGACCGACAGAAACGTGACAACAAACTCAACACACAAAAATTGGAAGCATGTTGCAATGGAATTGGAAGTTAAATGTAAGAAATTAATGGCAAGAGGGAAGAAGCTGTTGGAATGTCTGCTAGTTTTAGTTTGCATTGTTCGGTAGCGCCTACCTGAGGCAAGGAGCTGGAAGAGCTGGTGACCAGGATGTGGAGGGTCCAAGAGGATTTTGCATGCTCTTCACTTAGTTCTGGCAGCGTGCTCAAGGGTGGGTAGGGGGGTACAGACAAGCTTTTCAGCAGTTTTGATTGTTCGTTGCAGTCTGAGTTTGTCCTTTTTTGTAGCAACACCAAACCAGACTGTGATGGAAGAACACAGGACTGATTTGATGACCGCTGTGTAGAACTACCTCAACAGCTCCTGTGGCAGGCCATGCTTCCTCAGAAGCCGCAGGAAGTACATCCTCTGCTGGGCCTTTTTGAGGATGGAGTTGATGTTGAACTCCCACTTCAGGTCCTGAGAGACTTTAATTCCCAGGAACTTGAAGGTCTCGACGGTTGACACAAAGCAGTTGGACAGCGTGAGGGGCAGCTGTGGCGAGGGATGCCTCCTGAAGTCCACAATCATCTCTACAGTCTTGACCGTGTTCAGCTCCAGATGTTTCGTGTAGATGAGGTGGCCTCCCCCAGCCTCACCTCCTGTGTCCTGCCCATCAGGAAGCTGTAAATCCACTGGCAGATGGCAGGCGAGACGCTGAGCTGGAGAAGCTTGGAGGAGAGGAGTTCGGCGGGGATGGTGTTGAACACAGAGCTGAAGTCCACTAACAGGATCCTCGCGTAGGTCCCCGCGCCGTCGAGGTGTTCTACGATGAAGTGCAGTCCCATGTTGACTGAATATCCGGAGACCTGTTTGCTCGGTAGGCAAACTGCAGTCTGTGCAGTCTTGACAGCTTTGAAGTTCTCTTTGCTTCATTGGTCCACTTTTTCACTGTTTTCACCGTAGGCTTCGCGCATTTAAGTTCTTGCCTGTATGTTGGTATTAAGTGAATTAAGCAGTGATCAGACGAGCCCAGGGCTGCACGATGTATGACACGATATGCGTTATTTAGTGTAGTATAGCAGTGGTCTAAAATGTTATTTTCCCTGGTAGGACAGTCGATGTGCTGCTTGTATTTAGGGAGTTGGTTAAAGAAAGTCCGGGATAGACTCCCTGATGTTTAGCAAGTCTTCCCTTGTGTAAGTGAGTCGTGTAATGTCTCAAAAGACAAACGAAAAACACAAAAACAGACAATACTAGAAAGCACGTAACAGAGGCGTCCACATAGGTAGGCGCCATATTGGTAATGGGATCTCCTAGATAAGCATACAATTACAAACCATATGGTAGACGTTTTTACAGTGCACACCTCTGTCCGCCGTGCTTGTTCCCATGTCATTTGAATATTGTTATTTTTTTGTTTTGTTTTTATCGCAGCCATTGCGATTTGATAATTGCATCCCATTCCACTGTGACGTTGGTTTGAATTTGATTTATCGCCAGCCCTACCTTTGTGTCGAACATCACAGCTTAACCCATATGCCTGACAAAGGAAAGTGGACACAGCTTCATGACCTTGGAACACAAGGTGTGTCTGTTCACTTTGAAATGGGGAGGATTTTTTATTTATTTATTTTTTTTAAATCAATCATTTGCATCAGTCACATTCATGGAGCAGCATGACAAGTTTCAGAGATGAACCAAGCGGCACAGAGAGGAGCAAATTTCATTCAAACCAGTAAAGCCCCCCACTGATTTCAACTGCTACCAATGAAATGCCATTAACATTGCTTTTTTTATAAGCTTAGGAGAGGAAAAAAAATAAATAAAAAAATTGGAAATGAATAACTGATGCTGCGCTGACAAATCTGTTCAACCCGTGAGAAAGGAGCAGCGGTTTACGTCAACCATATTTGCGTTAAAACACGGCCGACCAGGTACTTAAAAATATTAGGACATCAATAGGGATCCAAGTACAGTGCAGTAAAAAATCTATAATATAGATTTTCTATACACGGTTTACGACGGTATTGACATACGAAGTTACGAGCAGCATGCATGTAATAGTTTATGCAACGGCGCAAGAATGTGGTAACAGGACACAACAAGACAGACTCATCCATGTACAGCCATAGTTGCTTTTTTTCATTTGATTGTTTTATATTCATTGCACAGAAGTGTTTTGATATAAATATTAGCTGTAATTATGACTTTACTACCGAGTTAGCATAGGTTAGTGCTTAGTAACTATGGCACGTTCCCAAAAATTCATGTTACATCACCGCCATAGGACTGGACCTTCAAGGTAAAAAGAGAACCCCCTGAAATATGATGAAGAAATTATGTAGTGTGACGGTTGTGTGCATGGTGTGGCATGACAAACCTGAGGTCCCTGTGGTGGTGAGCTCAGCAGGGGAAAATGCCAACTCTGGAGGGTCCATTCCATTGATTGATATCTCAGCTGTGGCTGTGCTGCTGCTGCTTCCATCGGGTCCTGGCAATACCACAGTGTACGGCTTGCAACCAGCCCACAACGGCTCCTCATAACCTGGGAAAGTGCAAACATTCAATCAAGTGTAATTGACGCGGCCGTTGTCTTGACCATTTTAAATCCCATCATGTCAGCTGGGTCTCTTCATGATTGACTGTAGCACACTGCAAAGAGATGCAACATTTAAAGCCTACGGGTTTCTCACAGAACCCAGCAAGGTTGGACTTCCGCATCCCATATTTTTATAATCTTAAATAGACGACGTCAGTATCTTGTGTGATACAGGTTTGGCAGCGACATTTTATCAAACCCTAAACTAAGACCCGCACCCACCATTAGTTACAATTACATAGTTAAGTCTGACAAGCTTTCAACGTGACTGTTCCTGTCTGCACTCCTTGGAGAAATTCTTGCCCATTTTTGTGATACATAAAAAGGGGACAGAAGGTTAGATCCACCTAGTGGTGTCAGGATACCACAAGTCTGACTTTAATACTTTATCTGGATAAAATACCTAGATACCGGAACTGAAACGAGAGGCCAGAGGTCAAACGTTTTCTCCATGCAGATCTCCTCTAGAGCAGTTATGTTTTGGGGCTGTCACTGGGCAACACATGGGGTTGTGATCTGGAGACTGGCTCGGCCACTCCAGGATCTTGAAATGCTTACTTACGAAGCCACACCATGCTTAAAGACCCAGCCACGTTTCATCCTCAATGCCCTTCCTGATGGATGTTTTCACTCAAAATCTCACGATACATGGCCCCATTCATTCTTTTCTTTTCACGGATCAGTCGTCCTGGTCCCTTTTCAGAACAATAGCCCCAAAGCATGATGTTTCCAACCCCCTTCCTTCACAGTTGGTATGGGTTTCTTTGGATGCAACTCAGCATTCTTTCTCCTCCAAACACGAAAAGTTGAGTTTTTACCAAAAAGTTATATTTTGGTTTCATAAGACCATATGACATTCTCAAAATCCTCTTCTGGATCATCCAAATGCTCTCTAGCAATCTTCACATGAGCCTGGACATGTGCTTGCTTAAGCGGGGGGACACGTCTGGCACTGCAGGATTTGAGTCCCTGGCGGCGTAGTGTGTTACTGATGGTAGCCTTTGTTACTTTGGTCCCAGCCCTGGATGTTGTAGGGCTGTCCTGGTTGACACGCCCCAGCAACATCTCGTGAACATCGCGGACAGGCGGGGGGACACGTCTGGCACTGCAGGATTTGAGTCCCTGGCGGCGTAGTGTGTTACTGATGGTAGCCTTTGTTACTTTGGTCCCAGCCCTGGATGTTGTAGGGCTGTCCTGGTTGACACGCCCCAGCAACATCTCGTGAACATCGCGGACAGTGCCTCTGGATTGGCACTGGGGTGGTGGTCCCCCTTTTTAAGAAGGGGGACCAGAGGGTGTGTTCCAACTACAGGGGTATAACACTCCTCACCCTCCTTGGTGAGGTCTATTCAGGGGTGCTGAAGAGGAGGGTCCTTCAGGAAGTCGAATCTCAAATTCAGGGAGGAGCAGTGTGGTTTTCATCCTGGCCGTGGAACAGTGGACCAGCTCTTCACCCTCAGCAGGGTCCTCAAGGGTGCATGGGAGTTTGCCCAACCAGTCGACATGTGTTTTGTGGACGTTCAACCGTGTCACTTGGGGAGTCCTGTGGGAGGTCCCTTGGGAGTATGGGGTACCGAACCCCGATACGGGCTGTTCGATCCCTGTACGACCTGTATCAGAGTTGATCCGCAAGTCGGACTCGTTTCCGGTGAGGGTTGGACTCCACCAAGGCTGCCCATTGTCACAGATTTTGTTCATAACTTTTATGGACAGAATTTCTAGGCACAGCCAAGGCGTAGAGGGCGTCCGGATTGGTGGTCTCAGTATTACATCTCTGCTCTTTGCAGATGAAGTGGTTCTGTTGGCTTCATCAAGCAGGGATCTCCAACTTTCACTGGAGCGGTTCGCAGCTGAGTGTGAAGTGGCTGGGATAAAAAATAGCACCTCCAAATCTGAGCTCATGGTCCTCAGTCGGAAAAGGGTGGAGTGCCCTCTCCAGGTCGGGGATGAGATCCTGCCCCAAGCGGAGGAGTTCAAATATCTTGGGGTCTTGTTCACAAGTGAGGGAAGAATGGAGCAGGAGATTGACAGGCGGATCCGTGCACCGTCTGCAGTGATGCGGACTTTGTATCGGTCCGTTGTGGTGAAGAAGGAGCTAAGCCGAATGGCGACGCTCTCTATTTACCGGTTGATCTACATTCCTACCCTTACCTATGGTCACGAGCTGTGGGTCGTGACCGAAAGAACAAGATTCCGGATACACGTGCCCGAAATTAGTTTCCGCCGCAGTGTGTCCGGGCTCTCCCTTAGAGATAGGGTGAGAAGCTTGGTCATCCGGGAGGGGCTCAGAGAAGAGCCGCTGCTCCTCCGCATTGAGAGGAGACAGATGAGGTGGCTCGGGTATCTGTTTAGGATGCCTCCTGGATGCCTCCCTGATGAGGTCTTCCGGGCAGGTCCCACCGGGAGGAGACCCCGGGGATGCCTCAGGACACGCTGGAGAGACTACGTCTCTCAGCTTGCCTGGAACGCCTCGGGATCCCCTCGGAATAGCTGGAGGAAGTGGCTGGGGAGAGGGAAGTCTGGGCTTCCCTAATAAAAAGGTACTGCCCCCGCAACCCAACTTCGGATAAGCGGAAGAAAATGGATCGACATTGCTCCATCTTGTGATCGGATCGGTGATCTATTATCGTCTTTTTTAACTTGAACGGTGATCGGCCCCAAAAATCCTTATCGTGTGAAGCCTAGCACATATGTGCTAACGAAGTGCACCGCGCCTGGCACATATAGGGGCAACATCAGGGGATGGCCAGGGATGGGGGGGCTACCCCTATAAAATTGTTGGCCACCCCACTCGCCAGTCACACAGATCCTAGCGTCAGTTGTATTTCAACAACAACAGTATTTTTACATCAAAATACCTCTGTTCGGTATCGGTACTTGGTGCAACACTAGATCCACCATATCAAAGTTTGAACCAAACAACAAAGAAATCAGGGGGCGTCAATGTTTCTATAAAGCTGACAAGCACTTTATTTCTTAAGAAAAACATTTCAAAGCAATAGACCAGTAGAAATGTCACAACCAGGAGCACGAACTGAGCCCCGTTAGCTTAGCTGGCTAAGCTTGGAAGCGCCACTTAACTTGCCCTCAGGTTAATCAAAGTTAGCATTTTGGTTAACAGGCTTACTGTGGCACCCATTACTTTAGAGATAAGGCGGGGAAATAGTACAGTAAACGAAGATGGATCAATTCAACTCACCATCGTTGAGGTCCGACGGAGGCCAATGAGGGCTGTTGGTCACCACCTCACTGGGGGTCACAGGTAACTCCTGCCACACCTTGGCATTCGGGTTCAAACTGGTGCCCTTAGAAGTGACCTTTAAAGTAAAAGCAGATTGTTTTATGTGTGTGTGTGTGTGTGTGTGTGTGCGCGCAAGCACGTGTATGAAGAGTTCAAAAGCAATTTTTTGTGCATTGAGTAAAATGAGCTTTTTTTTTTTTTTTTTTTTTTTACTGATTACAGGTTAAAAATAATTTTTATTTGGGGTATTTTAAATTAATATAAATTATGCATTTGAGAGGCTAATTTGAAAAAAAAAACTAAATTGAAAAGAAAATAACCTGTGCAGTGGGAGTATTTATTACTAAAGATTTGCAGCACTTTTCTGTAGTCAAAGATGTGTGGTTTAGTCACTTAATAAAAAGACTACCCATGTTATGCTGTGCCCTGCTTATCAGCGACAATTTAATTCTCAACCTCTCTGACTACACAAGGGTCATCCCTGCAGAGTGGGGTGTAGGCAGGAGCCTATCCCAATTATCTTCGGGCAGCAGGCGGGTTACACCCTGAACTGGTCTCCAGCCAATCCCAGGGCACACACAAACAAACAACCATTCGCACACACATTCACAGCTACAGGCAATTTAGAGTCTTCAATGAACCTACCAGGCATGTTTTTGGGATGTGGGAGGGAACCGGAGTACCCGGAGTAAACCTACGCAGGCACGGGGGGAACATCCAAACTCCACACAAGCAGGGCCGGGATTTGAAACCCGGTCTTCAGAACTGTGAGGCAGATGCTCTAACCAGTCGCCCACCGTGCCCACGAGTTGAGAATCAGTGATGGTTAACTTGAAAAATTTTATATTTCAGTACACTACAAAATATAGGTTTTGATCACAAAAATATAATTTTGAGAGAGTTTTTATTACGCACAAAACATGGACAGAAAATGTACCAAACCATGGGCCAAAAACCAAGGTGGCTGTTCCACCCCTACCAAACAAATAAGCACAAATAAATGTGTAATGACCAATGTTATTAAATCCAAGCTCCTCGAGCAGTTCCGTAATTGAGTATTTGTGGGTGATGTAGTATGTTACAAGAATTTTCACCTTCACAGAAAAACAAGAACAGCAGCAAATCAAGGACATCCTATGAACGTGAGTTTCGAAATCAAGGAACATTTGCATCTTTGTGAGAACCACAGAAAATCTCAACCGAATAAAAAAATTAAAAAATTAAAAACCAGGTGGATGGTAAAGGGATTTCCCAAAAACGTAATCGGAAAAGAACAAGTAAAACTTTGGCAAGACGATGAGAAAACAATATTGATTGACCTCCACTAAATTCAAGTGCTCAAAACCCGGCACAGCGACATGTAAAGAAAAAGGCGGCCGCATTTCTGGATTGTGCAACATACCTAAATTGTAGAAGCATTGCTGCAGATACATTAACCTTCATTGTTTAGAGTTGAGTGCGCTAACCAGCAGACTAAGAGCCCAGGCTGCACAACCTCCAGCTACTGCTATTGTTAAGGACCTCGAGGAGTGAGGTTTCACTAACATACTTTTGCATAGCAGAAGCTGGCATCCGTTACACATGCAGAAACTCTTATTAAAATCACACATCAAAATAACAATAGCTATAAGAGGGTTACATCGTACGGTATGTTTTTATATCTTTCAACTAGATCGATCGATCGATCGATCGATAGATAGATTGAGAATGGTTTAGGCCTAAGTACCGTATTTTCACGACCATAAGGCGCACTTAAAAGTCTTCAATTTTCTCAAAAATGGATGGGGCGCCTTATAATGCGGCACGCCTTATGTGTGCACCGTGTTCCAACATCTATAAATGTTGTTGTGTGATGAGCGCTCCGCTTGATTTTTTTTTGGATGATTTTCTTTGACCGCTTGATTGACTGGGAGCATTTCCTGCCGACACGCTGCTTATACAGAAGAAAAGCGGACGTGGCTGAGGACAGCATGCGGACGTAAAGGGGAAAGGGTGCGTGAAGGAAGATGCTAAAGCCACGCCCCCAGTAGGTATATACCGCCGGGGTGTGCATTGTGCAAACAACATCGGTTTGGCTAAGGAACCCCCCGAAAATGGCACCTACGAAGAGAGACGCTTACAAAGAAGTTTAAATTGCAAGGTGTCAGTTACATGGACGAACATGGGAATCGAGAAGCCGCGAGACAATTCAAGATCAACAAATCCATGGTTCGCAAGTGGAGGAAGCAGGAAAACGAGCTTCGCCAAGTCAAGAAGACAAAGCTGAGTTTCCACGGAAAAAAAAAAGAAAAACAAAACGCAGAAACAAGGCGAGGTGGCCCGAGTTGGAAGACCAACTCGAGCAATGGATTAATGAGCAAAGAACAGCCGGGAGAACCGTCTCTACAGTCACCATTCGACTGAGTTCAATAACTCGGGGCTTGCCATCATTCCGGGAGGCTTGATGAACCGCTGGACATCCGTGTAAACCGGGCGTTCAAAGTGAAGTGAGCGGCGTGGGAGCCATGGATGACAGATGGCGAACACCGTTTTACTAAGACTAGGAGGCATCGCCGGGCGAGTTACGCCACAATTTGTGAATGGATTGTGGATGCTTGGGCTAACTTGTCTGCTTGCACTGTTGTTCGAGGTTTCGCACGGGAACGAGACTGACTCGAACCTGCCGTGTTTGATTGAGAACTTGCCCAGCTTTTCATTTCAGATACAGAAGATGAGGATTTTGATGGATTTGTGGATGAGGATTGATAAAAAAAAATAACGTGAGTACATTAATACTTCAATAAAGTACAACCGAACTCAGTTTTGCTCCTGTAACTGAGACTGCGCCTTTTAATACAGTGTGCCTTATGGTCATGAAAATACGGTAAATGATTTTAGCAAATTGCTGCAATATAACAAAGAGTGAAAAATGTACTGTATGTTTGAGCCGATCAGGAGGTCGGAACCTGACAGTGACAACGACGAGCAGCCAAATAGCAACTGTACAACAGAAAGAGAGAGAGTCCATAATTTACTTGCTGCAGCATCCTCACTTCTCGATGGAAACATGGAGTCATGAATAAAATATAACAGGCATGCTCATGGGGTCAGACAGTTGAGGGAAAAAAAGCATGTCTTTTTATACAGCCATGGCTAGAAATAATGGCACCCCAGGGCTGCCAATATTTTTTAGCATGACTATATGCATTATATATTTATATGTTTTCCATGACACAGCAAAAGCGTTTACATAGTATATAGCATTCCTATATATCGTGTGCCCCTCGCATGAGTAGCTTTATAACACGCCTCACAGAAAGTATTTGGCGTGTTTGTTGGCTTGTCATGTAGGCAAAAGTACAGACGACAGTACTGAAAAGTACTGCGGGGGTCTTTTTTTCATACTGTCCAGTACATAACCATAATAGAGTCGTAGGTAAATACAAGGAAATCCTCACATCTTGGCTGCGCCACTTCAGCACTGCACCATGGCGGCTGCAAGATTTAGTTCTCTTGCTGGCGGTTGAGGTCCCCATGGCCGTAGGAAAAATAGTTGGCACCGCAGCTGGTTTCAACCTCTGCCTAACTACACGTGTATACAATGCTTTCTGCTGTCTTTGTGAAAACATGACAGTTCCAAGTGATCAGCACAGAGTTTGGAATGCTTGCTAGGCACCCATTGCTGACCACATTTCTTCCCCTGTCGATTGACTTTCCCTAGCCACTGGTCACGTATTCCTTTTTCACTTGGAAAGCCAAAAAAAAAAAAAAAAAAAAAAACTCTTGTGACTGCCTGAACCATTTGTACAACCAAATGCCACACAATTAACCATCGTGAAATCGCTAAATCATACGACAACAAATATACAAGGACGGGAACAACAGCATGGAACAATAGCACACAAC
The DNA here is from genome assembly GCF_024500385.1 of Phyllopteryx taeniolatus. NCBI lineage: Eukaryota > Metazoa > Chordata > Actinopteri > Syngnathiformes > Syngnathidae > Phyllopteryx > Phyllopteryx taeniolatus. The sequence goes on along the minus strand of NC_084502.1, from coordinate 48,999,197 downwards.
GCCGAAAAAAACTGCCGTTTGGCTAGTGTTACGTCACAGCGCCGAATAGAGCCAAAGACCGGAAGGCGCTAGATGCAAAAAGCACATTCTGAATCATATATATCGATTTAACTGATGTATATCTGTTATATCATCACTGCGAAATGGCAGATGTGGTTTGTAAAGGGGTTCGAGAGTTATCAAGAAAATTATTAACATCTTTGTCCTCAGATCTTTAAAAGAGAGGCCACTGGCAGATCTTTTAGCGGTGCTATCAAAGTCATTTTTTACCCTTACCCTATACACTTGTTTACTCCCCAGAGCTGTCCAATTCCTTCTTTTTTGCCACTTTTGTTGCTAACTGGAGGTCCATCCATTTTCTGTACCGCTTATCCTCACTAGAGTCGCGGGCATGCTGGAGCCTATCCCTGCTATCCTCGAGCGTGAGCCCTGAACCGGTCGCCAGCCAATCACAGGGCTCATGGAAAACAAACAACCATAAAAAAGCATATCTGTATTTTTATATAGTATGAGTAAACATCTGGTTTCAACTGTACATTTTGAGAGAGTTTGAAAGGGTACGGAGCAAACACGACTCGAAGAGCTTATGCTAACTATCAAGCACGGGGAGAACATGCAAACTCCACACACGCGAGGCCGGATTTGAACCCGGGTCCTCAGAACTGTGAAGCAAATGTGCTAACTGGTCGTTCACCATGCCCCATAACCATCACATCGACTATCCAAATACATGGAGAGAGGAAAAGTGATAGAGAGAAGGCGAGCGTATGCACTTTCACTGTTATATCCAAAAATAAAAGGTTAAATAAAGAGATACTAGTATATTATTAGGGTATGGGTTCAAGTATTACATTTGCAATGATTTTTATTTTTACCTGGCCAATAAATACTGTAATCCGGCCATGAAAACAAGTCTGCGTGAGCCTCCGGCCTGTGCACGTCAAAGTGACAACACCGCTTGGTCACGCCTCCTGTCGCTACAGTTTCTGGTTGTCTATTCTTGTTACGCCGTGCCAATAGGTTTGGACATCGAGAATTGATTGGAACCGGAACTAACTTTCCGGTTCACCCGGGAACGTTCAAATTTAAAAATTTCGGTTCCAAGTTTTAGATGCCTAGTCCACTGGCCCCGAAGAAGTGGCGAAAACCAACAAAGAACAACACTCATGAAGACGTGCTTGTGCCCAATGGCGGCGAACAAAAGTGTGTCTTAACTTTGTTAAAATTAATCACCAGTCGGACCAGTGCAACACTTGGAATCAGATTATATATTGGCCAAAGGAGGCTTTCACGATGTGTAGCGTCTGACGCACTCCGAGCCTCAGCCTAAACCACGCGGAGCTTCAGTGAAGTCAACTCTCAGTCAACTGGGTGAGTGAAACAATACATCTATGCCAACATTGAGACACCTAACAAGGTAAAAGGTTGGTTGCACTTTTGCACTGATGGTTTTTAGCATTTATTTTAGACTTCAAACAAACGTAAGAGCCGATGAAAAAAGCTTAACATTGAGCTAAAACTTCACCGCAGCAACTTTACATCACAATGAATTGGGACAAAATTCACATAAACATAACACAAACACTAACCTTGTACCTCATCGGTGAGTAAGGAAAGAAATCAACATTTTATAGGCATTTGGTTCCATCCATATAAATAAAATAAATCACCGGTGCCGTGCCAAAACGCTGAGAACAGGAAATCAGGTTAAAACTATATCCAGACATATAAACCATTTGAAGTGATAAAACAGTCCCAAATAACGATTTTAACAATGCGATATTTAACTTTTAGCTGAAACAATAATTAATAAATATTAAGTCAATTGGGTTGGGATATTGGGAAGGAACCCCGAGTCAAATGCTCATTTTAGTCTATGCTGCGGGCTGCTAAGAAAATGGATGTTCATAATTTGGACACCCTTTATTTAAACCATGCAAACTTTTTGGACCCAGCTCCCTAAAAGAATCGGAATCGAGAATCGATCGGAACCAGAATCTAAATAAAGAACCGGAATCGCTCAAATTCAAACGATGCCCAACCCTAGGTGCCAAGTTGTAAAACAAGAATTAAAATTAAATTAGAGGCATATTATGGCATCAGAATGGGATGATTTCAATAATCTACTGTCAGGGCATACAGCACAACATGGCAAAAAGTGTTTTTTATTGAAAACTACAAACTCTTCCTTTCACAGCTTCTGGTAATATTCCATTTTGTGTGTATTCCATAAAATAAGCAAACAGCAAATGGCGTGTACTGTACTTGTTTTCTTATGACATTGCCAGCCGCCACCTGCGATCAGAGGTCCCTGCCCCCCCTGGAGGGAGCAGCCCACACAGCCTGACAAGAACAGCTGGTCACAAGAAAACACTTCTCCTCCCGAGACGCCATTTAACTCCATTATCGACGCAATCGTCCCCAAACTCGCCTCTGAGTCACAATGCGTGCCTGTATCACAGGCAGTCAAGTGAAGTCAGCTGACTGCGCTGCGCAGGCCGGGTCCACTCCTAGCGACGCATGTCACAGCTGCTATATCTTGGGCCACACGGTAGACTAAGCTAACGGCAACGTTTGGTATGAATGGACTGTTTAACTTCACTAGAAAGAAAGAAAAGGGGGTGGCCCGTACAGTGTTAAAGCTCAGCGAAACCAACAACGAACCCGTTTAATCATACACACACGGCGACTTTATAACTTATTGCCCAATAATTAGTCAGCAACTGACTTAATGAGCTTCCTGGTGGTCAGCTAACGTTAAGCTAGCTGTGTGTCGCGAGGGGCTGCAGTCAAGCGACGAAGTGGAAAACTCCCGAGTTACAAATTATAGTGTTGAAAGTGTGCTTTGACGGGACTGCTTGCACATTGTAATCAAAATCACTAACACAGAGAGATGATTGAACAGTCATGAAGACCGAAAGAAAAGATCAAATTTTGTGACATAAGAGTTTTTTATCGGGTTAAGTTTAGCAGGTAGCTCAAAATATGGCTCATCATGCAGAGGTCCCGGTGGGTCACTCGCTGTGTCGTAGGCTGCAAGCTACACCAGGCCTCACTCACCATGCCGCCTGAGCCTCCCTCGTTGCTCGGCGGAGCCTCGTCCTCCCCACCGGTCTTCGGTCCGGGATCAGCCTCCTCCTGCAGCAGCGGCGGCTCTCCGCTCTGGTCTGAACTCATCAGCCGCTCCTGACACACTTCCACCCCGTCTCGTTCTCACAACCCCGCCGGCCTGCCTGGTGTCCTCCTCCTCTGCCGGCCGTGCTTACCAGTCCGGCAAACAGTCCCCCTACCCACCCCCACCCCTCCGAAGCACGGAAACTAGCTTACTTCGGGAGCTAGCTAGCTAACCGGCTTGCGGGTATGCTACGAATCAATGAAGCGGGCTAACGTCAGCTAGCTCAACGAGTCAAACTTCTAGCGGGTGCTGCGATGCTAATAAACCCCACAAACTACAACCATGACTCCTCGCACGGTGCAGCGTCCTCGGTCACTTCGTCACACAGCACGCCGCTCAACCGGGCATTCCCGACTTGACGACCGGAGCGGACACTGGGGACACGCACCTTCCCTCAGTTCAGGCACACAGTCCGCCGACGTCCCGTCAACCACCGCGAGTTCTCAGTGACCTCTGCGACAGCCCTTTCCGTTTCCGCTTTCATTTTTGTAATTTTACAGGCATCCGCTTTTGCGGTTTGATTCCAAAAATACAAAGAGACCTCTCCGACTTTGTGTTGTTTCTTTGCATTTAGAAGTTACTCAAATTGGGCAATGGGCTGGTGGAGGGGTCATGAAATGGGTAAAAAAAAAAAAAAAAAAACTAAATTAAAAATGAATAAAGCCTTGTTGGAGGTATTGAACCCTACAAGTTTCATACGCGTATTCGCGGAATCCTTCGTAATTGGAAAACGAAGAAATTGTTTATTTCAAATTCAAACGGGTATATATTTTCTCAGTCCACGAAATGAACCATGCATCATTTGCACACAAAATCACTGTTCAAAGAACAAAATCAACAAAACAATTTCACACACACACACACACAAATAATTCTTGTGGACAGCATGTAAACCAAAATAACGATGCCTGCACATTGTGCTGCACACTTTGCCCTACAATCACAACAAACGAAATGGGAATAACCTTTCATAGGTCCGACTATTTTGTTGGCTCTTTTTTAAAATGTTCTGTATTGATAGCACATGTTCTGATATTGAGAAAATCCTGAATCTTACGGAAAATCGGTTGAGAAATGGGCACGCTCATATTTATTTTCAATGTCCATGACTTTGATGGGAACGTTCCCCCTACCGACGCGGCCGCCATGTAGGCATGTACCAAGAAATAAAAGTTCCTTGAACAACACAGAATTAATTAGAAATCAGGATTAGTAAAGTATTTATCCATCCACTGCAGGAACTTACCTTTGAAAAATGGTCTAAATTTACAAACCCGATTTTCAATGAAACTGAATATGATTTGTGAATCCTTTTAAATCTATATTCAATTGAATAGACTACAAAGACAAGATATTTAATGTTCAAACTGATGAAGGTTATTGTTTTGTTTTTTTCAAAGATTCTCTCATTTTGAATTTGATGCCTGCACCAAGTACAAAAAAAGCTGGGAGGGGGGCAACAAAAGACAGTGATAGTTGAGGAATGATAAAAAAAAAAAAACACCCATTTGGAATATTCCACAGGGAACCAATTAATTGGCAACAGGGGAATTTCATGACGGAGTAAAAAAGGAGCATTCCTGAAAGGCACAGCTATTTACAAGCAAGAATGGGCCAAAGGTCATCACTGTGTGAATAACTGTGTGAGCAAATAGTCCAACAGTTTAAGAACATTTCTCATGAGTAACTTGTGAAGGCACCATTAATGCTGAAACGTACATACAGGTTTAGGGGCAACATGCTGCCATCCAAGCAATGTCTTTTTCGACTGTGTCACGAAGGGGAGGGCCAGAATGACAGGCCACCGCTTCTCTCAGGAGACTACGCCGGGCAGACGTGCGGCAAGGGAGAGTCAGGGGTTTCGTCGAATGAATGGTTAACAACGGCCACAGGTGGGAGGGCAGCAGCTATGACAGCTGGTGCCATGTATTGGACCAAACAAGGTTGAGTGGGGGAAACAGAGGTTGGGAGGTCCAGGAGATTTTGATATGGATAGGACTTCATACCGGTTTGTTGTGCTGATATCCAGCAGAGAGAGATCGCATCCTTTTTCTGACCTCTTACCACCACTTAGTCCAGGGTGTCGAACAGCCGAGGAGAGGACAAGCAGATGAAGGGTCCCACAACACGGTGCCGGTGTTTGACGGGGGTATACTGGACTGCTCTGCACCGTTCATGATAAAGCTGGCTAGCTGCAGATCTTGAGTCTCCAGTTGTGTGGAGAGACGCTGGATATCCTTTTGTAGATTGGTAATTTTTTCACAGGCCTCCTGAAAGAGATCGCTGTCCTCACGGTGGACCGTGGATGATGAACAGTACATGTTCATCTTGTGCATTACTGTCTTTGACCCAACTAGCGGCTGCTTGCAAACTGTGTCCAGTAGTTGCTGTTGCTCATTCTCCTCTTTTGGTCCACAAAGTTAGCAGGCTGGGGTGGTCGTTGGTAGCTGGATGACTGGCAGGTGGCTGTAGTTTACCTCCAGTAGCCAACGAGACTTGTGCCTCATCGGAGGGTAGCTTGAGTGCCAGTAGCAAGTGAGCTCCGAGCTCACTGCTTTAGGCCAGTGATTTCCAACCACGATGCCATGGGAGATCACCAGGGATGCCGCGGGAAGTTATCCAATTTAACTCTTAACTGTTTGTAAACACAGCTCCTCCTCCAGTCCGCCCGAGTGGCAAGTAAAAGCGGCCAATCACCACCGAACAGACATGTACTCCTAGTGTTACTCCTAGTGTTTCTTTGTTATTTTGAACCTTGTTTTTGAGACTTCTGTTAATTTAGGTTTCCGTGGACCTTGTTTGCCTCTTTTGTGTTTTTGAAAAGAAACCGTTTTTTGAGATTTGTCGTGCCTTGCCTCCCCGTTTCCACTGCGCTGGGGTCCTCCACCTTTTTATCTTGCCACCAAAACCATTAACTCTGACAGGAACTACATGTGCTGGAATAAAGAAACATTTCCTTTTAATATCAATATTTGTTATTATAGTTTTTCCATGAACAAGCTGGAAGATGGTTTTAGAGCCCAAATGTGTTCCTAATGCTGACTGTTATTTGACCAAGAAAGTTAAAAGGTATGCTTTGTAAAGAATGGGTCTAGAACTACTGTATTTGACATTTAAAGAAACTTTGTGAGCTCATAGGCAATTATGGCAATGATATATTCACCTAAATAGCTTGCAACCTATTGAGGGACTTATTTGCAAGATATCATTTGGCTGCATTGGAGAACAAAATTTACATATTTAAAATATTTTAATGGTTAACGCAGTGGTGATGATGGGCAGTGATATACTGTATATACTGAGAGTGATGTCATTGAAAGGTCAAAATCACCAAATACTTGCACATCAAACAGTTATAATATGGTTCTTTTGTTAAATAGAAAACAGCAACAGTTTTAAGAGTTTATTGTTTCTCTTGATAGTGCTTCTGAATACATGTATAACATAAAATTAAACTGTTGTGTGCTCATCCATCAGTTACCCAAGTTGCTTCTTTTCTTGATCACATGCTCCATGTCAGCATGTTCTGATGTGTCCAGCTTGATGTTGTACTTGGCCAGGATCTTCATGATGGGCCGAATCTTCAGCCACCACTGCGACTTTGGAATGCGGTGCCTGCAGCAAATGGAGAGTGCGGGTCGGGCAGAGTAATTAGCTCCAAATACTTGGCAGCCATCGAGTCTCTGTGTTGTGTTGGGAGTGTGCATGTCATACTCAAAGTCTGTGTCTCCCTTAAGTTCAGCTAGGGGCTGGAAGGTGAGCGCCCTCTTCCTCATGCCCAACACACAGGCAGAGTTAGGTGTATTGGCAAAGATGCGACCTGCAGGATGCCATAGAAGAGTTAACTACAGTTGTTCACAGCACTGTATAGTACTTACCAGTTGGAATGCCCCAAAATCCTTGATTGATCTCAGTTGGAATTGTGCAGTTTTTTGTGAACAAAGGACTTTGATTTGGATCTTCTGACACATATTTGTGCCCATCTGTCTATATGACCTTTGACACAAGGGCGTTCCCTAGTCAAGATGTAGGTCACTATATTAGCTTCTTACGCTAGACAATAATAGACTTATGGTCTTCAACTCTACCACATTTTGTTCTGTTACGTTGGTCCAACTTCAATTTGGTCAACTTTTTAAACATTTATCCTTGAGATCATTTGTAATAATATGTTAAAGTTCAAACCGTCATACCTAAAACCTTTATGAACTATGAAGGAAATGTTTTAAGTCGGATTTTAATATTATTTTTTGTCAAGTATGTGCATAAACAGAACTTTACCTTACAGCACACCACCTCAGTTTGACCCCTTTGATCTTTTGTGTGCTTTGGTTGTAATAAACATACTGGGGCATCTCAATAAATTCGAAAACAATGTATTTTTGTAGTTCAACTCACAAAAATCATATACAGAGTCACTACACAGAGTAAGTTATTATATGACCGTTATTATTTTGATGATTTTAGCTTAGAACTAATGAAAACCCAAATTTTACCATCTTCAAGAAATTAGATGGTTACATAAGACAGTCAAAACAATTTTAAAATGGAAATTGATCTTCTGAAAAGTATTTTTTTGTGTTGAAGGAATCTGTATGGTTTCTGAGTTTCACTTTTGGAATTGCAATGAAGTCTTCTACAGTATTATAGTTTATTGAGATGGACCTGTATTTGTAAGTTATTCATTCTCTATGTTATGCCTGGATCAGACTAGACAAGACAAATTTGGTCTTTCACGATGGCACTATGTCAGACTACTGCTATAAAATCTTGCCATATCTCGGTCAGACAGTGGCAACACTACGGCATTTATTACGATATCACTGTATCCCGTCTTTTACGATCACTGGGCTTTATTTTGTCAAACCAAACACTGTCGGGGAGGCAGTGACCGGAAAACACTGTCGACAGCAGTGATGCCATTAACGCCGTTACTCCAAAATGGTCACCATTTTGAGTAACGAGCAATGTAACGCGTAACTTTATCTAGGAAAGTAATCAGATGAGTTATTTCATTAAACCAATAATACTTAATATTGAGTCAACAATGATTCTTGATAAGCAATTATTTGTGGCTTATGACTTGAAGAAGCAGCAGCCCCTATCTAATAGCATTTTAACAGACAGGCAGACCGCTTCCTTTCTTTCCTGTTTTGAAGAAAATGTCTGAAAGGAAATTGTTCATCATACAATCCACAGTGAAGGTGCAATAAATATAAAAGTGTAAAGAAATGCATTGCTTCACTGTTGCCACACTATTTATTATTTTATTTTATTTTTATTTTTTTAAACATGTCCTGCTCAGCTGCATGGCCTTGCAGAATGGTGGATCTGTGTGCCTTTTGTGCTGGAACAGTTTTGCTGTGCAACAGGGGAGTTTGAAATACTCCTTCTGCTGAATTTTTAATTTTTAATTATTCTGATGTTGATTGAAAATGCAGCCAGACAGAAAAGGATTTCAGGGGACAGACAGAGGGACAAATGGACTAGGGGTGCAAACCACAGCAGAACAATAGTTAGACTGTCCAGATATTTGAGCACAAGTAATATTACAACAGTCAAATCATGTTCCTATTTGTGGATGGGGGGATACACCCGGTGAGGACATGCAATAACTAAGCAAGAGAACAAGATGAGAGAGGACAGAAAAGGATCTGGGAAAAGGACAGGATCTGGGAAATGAGCAAGGCAGTGCAATTGTGGGTTAATTATTCATCCTGAAGTGCGCGGTCGGAAATTGAAGGACTTACAATACTTAGCTTCAATAATATTTAAAATGGAAGGTGAGAGCTTTCAACGTCGTCTGTAGTCCGGACTGCTTGTGAGCTGGTTTAACGCGCTGCACTGCTGACCTTCACCTAAGTGCAGCTCCCACCCATCAATAACACAGAGCTTTGCTAGTTAAACAGCTGCTTAAACTTGTTACCGGGAACAAAAACGTTTTCTCACTCTTCGCATCAAAATTATGATGGTGGGCGCATATGTGTGTTGTTGTTGGGGCGGATCAGGAAAAGCCACCAACAACTCTATAATTTAAACAAAATGAGTACTGTTGGCCGTAATCACGCTTTTAAAACAACATTAAGTGCAGTCCTGTCTGGTTCCCCCAAGGCCAACATCTCACCGCCATGCTCACACTTATGTACATGCACGCACGCACCCACACTTGCCTTCATGGACCCCCACACAATCGGAAACCACAGAACTCGAACAATATGCATGGTTGCTACAGTCTATCTAGCTATCTTTCTTTCAGTTCAATGTCAAAGTGTACTTGAGAATTGTGTGCTTGTTTACATAATCAGGTACTTACTGTATTTGGCATGTCAAGTCTGCACTAAGGAGCTCATTTAATGTGGCTTCAACTATACTAATATTTCAGTTATTGGTTCATGTTGATGATGTCCTTCTGTAACTTGTGTGGCGTATATTACCAGGTAATGGGTACGGTTATGCTAATGCTCTTTTTGTGCTGTGGATAAGTGAGACTTGGCAGCTGCTGAAAGTAAATAAAAAGCTACTTGTAATCTAACGTAGTTACTTTTGAAATCAAGTAATCAGTAAAGTAACTAAGTTTCTTTTAAACTCAAGTACTCAGTAAAGTAACCGTTACTTTTTCAAGGTAATTGTGGCAACACTGGTAACTGGATATACCTGTTACCATGGTGACAACCACAACAATGGATTGTGGCAAAATGTTTGGAAAAAAGAACAAAAAGAGGGAGAAAATAAACGTGGTGTCATCATCGGGTGCTTGGAAGATGACTTTCTGTCCATTCAAGGAGCGCTTGAGGTATGTTCATGTAATTTTAATACGGCTTACAAAAAGGCTTTAAGTAGCCAGCTAATGCTAGCATTAACATTTGCACGTAAACATGGCGGGATTCTGTCGAATCATGCGCTAAAGCTTCGGTAAACATTTGTTTGTATGTGTGAATAAATGTTGACAATGACGAGCAAGGAGGCGATGCGCCATCACAATACGCAATCCTATTGGTCAACGACAATGTGCGCTGTCAGTGAGTTGTCGTTCATGTCAAACTACCCCCCAAAAATCTAACATGCCAGACTTTTCATTTTGGTGTCGTAGGGCTATCGTAAGGCCAAATCGTTGGTCGTGGATTATGGACAAAATGTGTCGGGCATGAGTTGCAAAATTGTCCACGATGACAAATCAGGCTAATAATGGCGCTAACATCCTGTAGTCTGAACTAGGCATTACTTCTTATGAGCTGGGACGTAACAATCTCAAACTATCATGACACCGCTAATTGCTGAAACATTTTTCTTGGAGACAAAAAGTCAAAGGCAGAAAACATCTTCTAATCTTCTGATATTGGCTGAAATGAAATCTAACTTGCATGACACGATCAAATTGTACAACCTCTGAGGCGTTCCCACTTCAAGATACCACTGTGAACATATTATTTTAAAAATAGACATTTTAAGTAACCTCACCATGCCTGTAGCACTCCTTGAGCTTCTCAGTCAGCCACAGGACAGACTTGGCGCCCATCTTTGTGCCAAAGTTCCTGTCAAAAGGTGTTGGAGTGCCACCCTGCAGTGAGAAAGAGAGGTTGTCAGGTGCACATTGAGGAAAGTGAGAGGGCACCCGGACCTAGCAAACCCACCTGTTGCATGTGTCCGAGCACATTCTTGCGACAGTCAAAGACGCCTTTACCCTCCTCGGAGTACAAGTTGAAGATGAAATCCGTGGTGTAGTTGGCATTTGAGTTCTCGTTCCTGTAGTAGGAAGGACAGCAATTGCAACGTTTCCACAGAGGGACTTGATGATGGAATAAAAAGCTGCAAGCAGTGAAGAACAGGCCCGAGCACCCCATTTTGTGATGGTGAGTCCTCGAAACGACCAGCAAACATTCACGCCATGCTCACCCCACATTAGAATTAGACTGGGTAGGCAACAAAGCGTTACAAAATAGGGTTACCCATCTGTCTAGGACACTTGCTTCCAATTGGGGCTCATTTAAAAAAAATTCTGAATCAGAGTTCGTCATTGGGATTCGCCCAAAACGGCCGACTTAATGTTAAACTTTGTGAATGCTTTTTCTTTTTGACACTTCTTGTCATAATCATGTCCACCCAATTTTGTACTGATAGCGCACTGTAAAATCCATCCATCTATTTTCTGTACCGCTTATTCTCACTAGGGTTGTGTGCATGCTGGAGCCTATCCCAGCTATCTTTGGGCGAGAGGCGGGGTACACCCTGAACTAGTCGCCAGCCAATCGTAGGGGACATATAAACAAGCAACCATTTGCACTCACATTCAATTTAGGGTCTTCAATCAACCTACCCTGCATGTTTTTGTGATGTGGGAGGAAACTGGAGTACCCGGAGTAAACCCACGCAGGCACGGGGGGAACATCCAAACTCCACAAAGGCAGGGTCGGGATTTGAAACCCGGTCCTCAGAACTGTGAGGCAGATGTGCTAACCAGGTGCTAACCAGTCATATAACGTGCTGCCCCGCACTGTAACATAAGAGCATAAATTTGGATTGTTTGGATTAAGTTATTTCGTGCCCCGCCTGTTTCCTTCCCAACGGGGCTTTGTCCATAAGATGCCCAAGCACACGCAAGGGTAGCTCGGGGCGCTGGCAGGATGCCCTGCGGTGGGGGAAGGTCAGGTGTGTCCTCACCACCTCGTGGTCAGGTGTGTGGCTTCCTTCTTCTGCAAGGTGAACGAGCGAGCGAGAGTACCTCTAAAGGGGCTCTGGCCTTTTATGCACAAAATAGAGAGAGGGAGTGCCCCCCCCCCCCCCCCCCCCGGGGACCAAAAGGGAGATAGACCGCACTTCTTAGTACTACTTTTGTGGTTTTAAACCAGTGGGAATAAAAGATTCATTATTGGATCTAAGATAAGGAAACTGGTTCCCAGCTTTGCATTGTCACGCACACCCTGTTTAATTCATGTAATGAGCGTTTCAATTTTATTTGGGTGCTGAGATCATTTAGTATTTGCAATGTGGCATTTGTATTGTGTGGGGTGAAATGTCTCAACCGGTTCAGTTGACAAACAGATTTGATATCAGACATTCAAATTGGAAGAAATACAATCACTAGTAACATTGGTGTGGTGGTACACTGGGAGCATTCGTGCCAGGTTCTTAAAATGTCACAACATTCACATTCGGTCTCTCAATCGTAGAGTGCAGTAACTCTCCACCGCATAGGGGTGTCGCTTTGTGCGCCATCAATTGTCCCAGAGGGCTTGGCAGCGCCCTGCATGCAATTTTTTTTTTCTATATCAAAAGAACATAGTTCGTTGCTGAATTTGAATCTTGTAAAAAACACGGCGAATATTGATTCCATTGTTGTCAAACTGTTTTGAACAGTCCCACTTAAAAAGCGGGTTTCTCAAATTCTTGGTCATCAAGTCAGTTCGCAGAAAAAGGTCCTTGTTGTTAAGATCCTTCAGACTGGCTGGGGGGGCTGAATGTTAATTGGGTTAGCGCCCAGGTGAAAGACCAGGATCCTTGTATCTCTACTTTGTTGATGCAATTCTTCAGACTTGCTGATAATTAATTTAGCGTCCGGGTGAGAAACCAGGTTCCCTGTATCTCTACTTTGTTGATGAGATTCTTCAGACTGGCTGCTAATTAATTTAATGGCCGGGTGAGAAACCAGGTTCTTTGTGTCTTTAGCTGATAAGTCGATCAGGCTTTTCTTAGATGTCTTGTCTACACAGACTGGCTCAGCAGGGCGGCAGAGATTGGGGGTTCCTGGGTGCCATTTGTTCCGTCAGGGCATACTCGCTACACCGTGTTTCTGGTACCACTGTTCAGTTACATTATTTAGAAATTTGCTTGATATTTATTTTATTTTATTTAATACAGTACCATTTACCGCAGGGGATATGTTCCAGACTTACTCGCAACAGTTGAAAAGCTGCGATAGAGACCATATAAAAAACTTTTTCAAAATAGTTCTACCCTTCGCACACACTTTAAACACAAATGTTCACAAAACTCACTTAAACCTACTAAAGTACATTTAAAAAAACAAAACAAATTGTAAATGTATTTGAACACAAAGAAATTGCATGCATATACTGTATGAACAGAAAATACTGTATGTAATGTACTGTAGTGTTTGGTTTTAAGAGGAAGGGCCTGGTGGGGTGGCGTGTAACAGCGTGTTTTGGCAAAATGACAAAATATAGTCTATATACTCTTTTATTGTACTGTCCCATAGTTTACGTCAATAGTTCTTTGTTCTTAGGTGACTTTTTTGCTAAAATGTTTCTTGGTCCATTCTGTCATACTGTCTCGGTGGCTGTACAAACCTCCCTTTTCTCTCAAGGACAAGATGAGACAAGATGAGATAACTGTGAATAGGTCTTTCTTTTTTGCTCAAGCCATCATTTTTTTCAGTTTAATTAGGCATTGCTTTCGGATATGTGTCTCAGAGAAGGGCAGAGACGTGAAGCAACTTGTAACCTCTCGACTGTCTCTCTCTTTCCAAAGATATTATTAATAGGGGGTCAGGTTGTGGTCGTGTGCTGGGTTCAACAGTGGTCTCCACAAATCAATCACCCTATGATCTAGATCTAGGAGAGTGCAATCTGGAAGAAGACCAACAACAGAACCGTCTTCTGCGACCCACAGCACGGCCCTCCACACGCAGCACTTCTGCGGTTGTGGAAAGAGGGGCGATTGGATGGACAATGGATGAGAGACGGTCTGAAGAAGAAGAAAAAAAAGGCAAGACTTTTGCACTCACGGTGGCAATCGATGGTTTGTCCGACCTCTGGCTGACTCCCGGCGGCCCCAAAGGTAGAGCGGAGCTTAAATGGAGATATACAGACATGCAGAAAAATAACAAAAAGAAACAGCCATGTTGTATGCAATAAATACACGTTTGGCACTGATAACACTGCTTTGCTTAGGCTAGTTATTTAATTTACAGTCACCACCAGACAATCATATACACACTTATGGAGTGAATGTATGCAACTATGGAGTATATTTGATAGATCCATTTGAATTAGAAAGATGTCTTTCCATCACAACGACCCTAATGCAGATAAGAATATTGAACTACCTGAAATGTAGAATCATTACTTGTAATCGTCTGATTATTTATTCCCCGTGTAGATGTTTGGTCTGGGACCTAAGCTGTAGCAGTTTGGAACTGCTTGAACAAATCTACAGTGTGACGGGGATGGTTTTGAGAAACTATTCACTAGTGGACATTTGGTCTGGGGGAAAATAATTAAAATGCATTAACTGATGATAGAGAATTTTAAACAAACTAAGGGTTATTATTTTTTGGGATTAGAAAATCAAATCCTGGTTAAACTCATAGTTAATTTCATTGATATGAATAAATGATTAACACAAACGTGAAAAGCAAAATATTAACTGCTTACTGTGAGGGGTGAGAATATCAGTTTTGTGAAAATACGCAATTCGCAACACTAAGTTCAAAACCACACTTTGTTTGCACTCGGAGTTAACAGTTTTGTCTGAAACAAAATGCTGTCAAGTGATCAAAGCAAATGTATTTCTATAGCAGCTTTTATACATTAAAAATGTAACACCAAGTGCTTTACAGACATTAAAATGACGAGGAACGCTTTAAAAGTATTCGAGACTGAAGACAAGACTGACTGACAGATGTGTGCTCAACTTATGGACGAAAATGACTTGGTGTGAGTGACTGTGCGGTCTGCTGATTACTGCTGTGTTGGTGTGTGTATCTAAGTGTGTGGTGTTTGAGAGATGAATGCTGGAAGCTTGGCCGAGGGTTTGGTGAAAATGCATTTTATGACTGATTACAGGAAGATCTGTTGTTCATTGTGGATACTGTATGTATCTGTGAGTGTGTTATTATCCATGTTATGTGTTGTGAGCTGTTACTGCAGGGGAAATAAGTCGTGGGTATTTAAAAATAAATAAATAAATGTTTTTTTTGAGGATTGGTGATTAACTAGTGTGACAGTGATATTGTCGAATTTGTAGAGAAGACTTTGTTTTGTTTTTATGAAGTAGTGAGAATGAGGCCAAGAGACCTGAAAGGGAGTAGCCTACTGATAACAAGACAGATTCCATTGGGGGAAAAAAAGAGAAAAGAAGGCTGCTCAAAATCTTAGGATAGTACAATTCAACATTCACACAAAATAATATTGATCGGATTAAGTTATTAGATTGGGATAATTATCAGTGTGAATTATAAATTAAATGTAGTACAATTTTAACAATTTCAACATAAACAGATATTTAATCCATGAAAGGATTGTTATATACTGCAACCTGCATTTTATTTTGGCATTTCTTTTCTTTTTCTTTTTAGACGACACTCAGTTAATACTGGCAATTGTTCTTTAAAAATCTTTTCCTCGACAGTCATGACTTTGCGCAGTTGTGTGTTTTTTTTAATGTTGTGTTGTCTGTGTGTTTATGCGCAGCTGTGTGTTTTTATGTGCACATTTCTCTGCCGGAGCAAACTTCAACGCGATACGCGTACATCTGACGTGTGCCCAGCAGTCCTCCTCACTCTTGGCCTTTCTGATTCATCCAAGCCATTTGTTCAGTTTGTGGACGAGCGTCATGGTAACTTGACTACCGTGTTGTTTCAGCGTCATGGCGACCTCGCCCAGTGGGGTACTTCTCTCGTCAACTTTATCCGGTGGCACGGGGACTTCCTGCGTGCCTTCGCGCGGTGGCTGCCTGTGTACAGGCTGTTCTTGCCACACGTGACTACGAGGGGTATTCTCTACTGACTTTGTGTGTTCCACACTGTGTTAATACTATCTTACAGGAGCAACGCTCCTCTCACCTGTCTGCTGCACCTTTGCTCCGCTACAACACAGTGCTGTTGGGCTTGGGTTAATACTGCCTAGTTATGGTAGACATGTTTTCAAAATGGATTGAAGTATTCCCGGCAAAACGTGCATCTGCATCCACGGTGGCAAAAGTACTATTGACTGAAATTATTCTCAGATGCGGAATTCCTGAAAAACTCTCCTCCGATAATGGCACAAACTTTGTAAATGAAGTGATGACTCAGCTTTCAGAAAGACTAAAATTCAACCTCAGATCACATTGTAGCTACCACCCTCAATCTGGTGGTGCAGTAGAGAACGAAAAAGGGAATTTGAAAGCCAAATTGAGTAAGTGTTGTGAAGACACCAAATTAAATTAGATTGTGTTGATGTATATGTGAATCCGTGTACGACCTAGGCACAATTTGTCTTCCTTTGAGATCCTCTTTGCAGGGCCTACAAACGTCGGATTGAATCCTCCAGGCTTGCCGATGGACACACACCTTTGCGAAGACAACATGATCAGGTATTATATATTTGACTAATTTGCTCCACAAGTCTTCTCAGCACTGCCAAGGGCGGCTGACGGACGCCGCAAAACATCAAACCTGGTGACATCGTGTTAATCAAGAAATTCCGGCGACAGACGTGGAGACTTCAGCGCTGGCTTGGGCCCTTTCAAGTCCTCTTGGTCACTCATATGGCTGTAAAAGTTGCTGAAAGAGCTACGCAGATTCACGTGTTAAGCTGCAAGATAGTTCAAACGCCACATGTGGTCCCAACTCCTCCTCCTCCTTCACCTTCTGCAACGGATGGTCGGAAAGCCCGACCTGAGAAAGCTGAATACTGACCGTGACCGGAAAGAAGCTGCTTGGTGCATAAGTCCGACGTAACTGAATAGTCTCTAATGATGATTCCCTGTTAGCATACACTTTTAACTACATTCAGTGCTGGTAACTCATTGCACGTCGATAGGTCTTAGGGGAGCAGAAGATAGGTCAGAAAAGCTGAGCAACGACCACTCATCTGTTGTCTGAACTGACGCGAAGCACTACACACACACACACACGCACTTTCGTAACTCGGCGGAAGAACAGAAGAAGAAGATGACTTCTCCCGGGAGTTTCAAACGCCTCCTCTGTGGTTTAGCTCTAATTGCCATAATTATTGTGATCAATGTGTATTTTGATGCTCTCGCTTTGACAACTGACACAATTTTATACCTTGTGAGACGTGACAACCATGACGAGCTTCTTTGGTTGCATGCGATTGCCGCTTCCTCTGCTAATTCCACCTCCTACAGTATGAATGTTTGGTTTCTTTACGCCCTTCATGTGTCACATTCTCAAAATCTCTCGAACTGCTATGCTTGTTCCTTCATGCCGCCACAAACCCGCATGTTGTGCCTTCCCCACGTCCCAATTCGTCATCACTCTTTCCCCGCACCTTATTTTTTCTGTCCGCGGTACCTTAACCAAACCGTCCTTGTTTGTAGCTGGTTCACTGGACTCGGTTGGCAGGCTTGGCTATACCGTATAGCTCTTGTTTTCTGTGTCGCTCTTCTTAAGCATGGTTGTTTTTTTTGTAGTTAGTTTTTTCGTCAGTTAGGTCTGACAGCTGTTTGTACCAAATTTTTGGGTGCGGAATCCAAAACCGGTCTCAGTTTTTCTCTAGCACGTCAAGTTTTTTAACTATAGGATCCGCGTTTTCTTAAAAAAATATGGAAAATGTATGTATCTATGTAAATAAAACACTAAGATGGAATAGTTACAAGCTTTGAAAACAAAAAAAAACAGCATAAAAAGAAATAGAACTTACGACGGTATGCCAATGGTTACAAGGTTAAGAAAAAAGCCAGCACAAATCCTCTTTATTCCTACTATGCTAGCTTTCTGTATGCAGATATTGATAGTACTGACTTTTGGGGAGCTGCACACACCTCTCACCGTCTCAATTGTGACTGCACAAACAAGTTGCCACGTAGCTGTAGATGAGTCCAGTCTGACTACAGCTAATCAGTAGAATTATGGAGGGTAAACATGACGTGTTAGAAAAAAAACAAAAACTGACTGCAATTTTGGAATCAGCATGCCAATTTTAGTTTTAATCAGCATAAATATCTAACTCAGATTTCTTTTTTTCAAATTGTTCCCTAGTGTTATCAAAAGGGGGGGATTTGTTATGGCAAAATGACAAAATATAGTCATATACTCTTATTGTATTGTCCCATAGTTTACTTCAATAGTTCTTTGTTCTTGTGTGACTTTTTATCTAAATTGTTTCTTGGTCCTTTCTGTGATACTGTCTCGGTGTCTGTACCAACCTCCCTTTTCTCTCAAGGACAAGATGAGACAAGATGAGATAACTTTGTGAATAGGTCTTTTTTCCTCATTCACCTCCCATTTTTTCAGTTTAATTAGGCATTGCTTTCCCCTGTGTCTCAGAGATTGGCAGAGACGCGAAGCAACTTGTAACCTCTCTTGACTGTGTCTCTTTTTGCAAAGATATTATTAAAACTACAAAAGACAAGATTCTTTCCTGATTTAATTTCCAAAACAGTTGGCGTGAGTGTCTGGGCATGATCTGTGGCCAACAGCAGTGTCCTCATTGTGTTTATGTTTTGCTGTTCTCTCAGTGTTCAATAAACTGGCTCAAATGTGCATTAGTGACTGTGGATCTTCTCTCTCTCTGTGTAATGTGAGGCCATTACAGTAAGTAAAAAACCCAGAAAAAAAGATAGCGTCAAAAAGACGGGATACAATAGGGGCATGAATGATGACCATGACAAATTATTTTTGCAAATTGCTGTCACAGTTCGTTTGTTTTTGTTTTTTTACCCCAAATACAGACATTTTTACAGTAAATGCATAGTGTACTTGTTTACTTTTGTTACTTTTTGTAGGCCTTAATGACATTCACCGACTGGTTATCACATTTGCCTCACAGTTCTGGGGACCGGGGTTCAAATGGCGCCCCCGCCTGTGTGGCCTTTGCATGTGCTCCCCATGCCTGGGTGGGTTTTCTCCGGGCACTCCAGTTTCCGCCCACATCCCAAAATCGTGTGGTAGGTTGATTGAACACTCTAAATTGCCCGCAGGGGTGAATGTGAGTGCAAATGGTTGTTTGTTTATATGTGGCCTGCGATTGGCTTGCGACCGGTTCAGGGTGTCCCCTGCCTTCCGCCTGAAGATAGCTGGGATTGGCTCCACCAGCCCGTGACCCAAGTGAGTATAAGCGGTGAAGAAAATGGATGGATCTATGATATTCAGTATCCCACTTAGTACTTTATCACTTGGAATGTTGTACAACCCCTATTCCAATGAAGTTGGGATGTTGTGTTAAACATAAATAAAAACAGAATACAATGATTTGCAAATCATGTTCGACCTATATTTAATTGAATACACTACAAAGACAAGATATTTAATGTTCAAACTGATAAACTTTATTGTTTTAAGCAAATAACTATTATGGGCGTCCATGAAAAAGACGTTGCTTGGATGGCAGCATATGTTTCTCCAAAACCTGTATGTACCT
The DNA here is from genome assembly GCF_024500385.1 of Phyllopteryx taeniolatus. Classification (NCBI taxonomy): domain Eukaryota; kingdom Metazoa; phylum Chordata; class Actinopteri; order Syngnathiformes; family Syngnathidae; genus Phyllopteryx; species Phyllopteryx taeniolatus. The sequence goes on along the minus strand of NC_084502.1, from coordinate 48,979,700 downwards.
TTCAGCATTAATGGTACCTTCACAGATTTGTAAGTTACCCATGCCATTGTCACTAACACAGCCTCGTACCATCACAGATGCTGGCTTTTGAACTCTGCGTCCAAAACAGTCCGGATGGTTCTTTTCCTCTTTGGCCCGGAGGACACGACGTCCACAATTTCCAAAAACAATTTGAAACGTGGACTCATCGGACCACAGAACACTTTTCCACTTTGCATCAGTCCATGATAGATGAGCTCGGGCCCAGAGAAGCCGGCGGCGTTTCTGGGTGGTGTTGATAAATGGCTTTTGCTTTGCATAGTTGAGTTTCAAATTGCACTTACGGATGTAGTGCCGGACTGTATTTACTGACATTGGTTTTCTGAAGTGTTCCTGAGCCCATGTGGTGATATCCTTTACACATTGATGTCAGTTTTTGATGCAGTGCCGCTTGAGGGATCAAAGGTCACGGGCATTCAATGTTTTCGGCCTTGCCGCTTACATGCAGTGATTTCTCCATATTCTCTGAACCTTTTGATGATATTATGGACCGCAGATGATGAAATCCCTAAATTCCTTGCAATTGTACGTTGAGAAACATTGTCCTTAAACTGTTCGACTATTTTCTCACGCACTTGTTCACAAAGAGGTGAACCTCGCCCCATCTTTGCTTGTGAATGACTGAGCAATTCAGGGAAGCTCCTTTTATACCCAATCATGGCACCCACCTGTTCCCAATTAGCCTGTTCACCTGTGGGATGTTCCAAACAGGTGTTTGATGAGCATTCCTAAACTTTTTTGCCACCTGTCCAAGCTTTTTTGGAATGTGTTGGAATCATAAAATTCTAAGTTAATGATTATTTGCTAAAAACAATAAAGTTTATCAGTTTGAACATAAAATATCTTGTCTTTGTAGAGTATTCAATTAAATACAGGTTGAACATGATTTGCAAATCATTGTATTCTGTCTTTATTTGTGTTTAACACAACGTCCCAACTTCATTGGGATTGGGGTTGTATAAGTCACCCCCAGTCCGGTCTTGTTGAGGAATGTGCTACCTTTTTAAATTAAAAGCCACACATGGGTAAAGATGTGTTAGGTGGAGAATAGGTATAATGTAAAGAACAGGGCTAGAGCTGTACTGTGTTTCTATGTAGTCGTTGAATGATCAATAATCAATATTTTTGGCAGAAATAGAGGAGCCCAAGCTTAAATATTGCTTAGGGCCCCATGGAGGCACCCCCAACACTATTTTCATGTCTATCATAACAGGACTCATGTTATGCTTGTCCTGTTGCCCTCCCGCTCATATCTGTCGCATTATACCTGAGAACCAAGCCTCTCTTCACAGTCGTCTTCATCTTCTCCAGAAGATGCTCAACATTCCCCTGGAGACAAAAAGCACAACACAAACAAGTCATCATTGATCCAGTCTATGGAGGCTATCTCCATCATCACATGCTCACCTCCAGGTCTTTAATATTGAATTTCTCCTCAAATATGTAGGCAGCGTCTGCCCCGGCCGCAAGCCCTGCCATGGTGGCTAGGTAGCCGCAGTAGCCACCCATCGTCTCGACAAGGAACACACGACGTTTGGTGCCTGCGGCAGACTGCTTGATTCTGTCGCATGTCTGCAATAACAACAGAGCAGCGTGTGGATGAGCACCTGATAATGGTGTGAATGTGTGTGTCGTGCTAGTCCAGCCACTGACGGAGGTGATCGTGTTTAGAGCGGTGTCAGCACCGATGCTGAAGTCGGAGCCAGGGACGTTGTTGGAGACTGTGGCGGGGATCACAACCATAGGGATGCACACCTCCTCATACTTCTCTCGGGCCTGAACTATCTCCAGGCCTCCCACGTAGGCCTGCAAGGACAGACACGTGGAGTTGGTTTGAGTCTTTGTTCACTTCATAAAAAGATGCAGTGGGGTAATTAATGCCCAATCATAACTCTGCAAACATCCATTATTATTTCGTTTTTTGTTCGTTTTCATTACCGTTATACGGTAACAATCCCTCAAGGGGAAATTCCAAATATATCTTTTTTTCCTTTTTCTTTTAAGATTCCTTCTTTTGAGGTCAGTTGGATCAAATTTAACACCTCTCATCCATTTAGCCATTCATTTTCTTCCGCTTATCTGAGGTCGGGTCGCGGGGGGAGCAGCTCAACCAGGGAAGCCCAGCCACTTCCGAGTCCAGCTCTTTCGAGGGGATCCCTAGCCTTTCCCAGGTCAGCCCGGAGACATAGACTCTCCAGCGTGTCCTGGGACATCCCCGGGGTCTCCTCCCGGTTATATATTTTCTTTGTTTTATATTAAGTGACAGTGTTGAGCAATATCTGAATTTGCACATGCATATTTTATTTATCCATCCATTTTCTTCCGCTTATCAGAGATCGGGTCGCGCGGGCAGTAGCTTTAGCACTGAAGCCCAGACTTCCCGTTCCCCAGCCACTTCCTCCAGGTATTCCGAGGCGTTCCCAGACCAGCCGAGATACGTGGTCTCTCCAGTGTGTCCTGGGTCGTCCCCAGGGTCTCCTCCCGGTGGGACGTGCCCGGAACACCTCACCAGGGAGGCGTCCAGGAGGCATCCTAACCAGAGCCACCTCAACTGGAAACTCATTTAGGCCCCTTGTATCCGCGATCTTGCTCTTTCAGTCACGCCCACAGCTTGTGACTATAGGTGAGGGTGCGAATGTAGATCAACCGGTAAATAGAGAGCTTTGTCTTTTGGCTCAGCTCTTTTCACCACGACAGACTGATACAGTCCACTTGGGGTAGGTTCTCTTTCCCGACTCGGAGAGGGCACTCCACCCTTTTCCAACTGCTTTGGAGGTGCTGATTTTCAACCCACCCGCTACACACTTGGCTGCAAGAGTTGAAGGTCACGGCTTGATGAAGCCAACAGAACCACATAATCTGCAAAAATCAGAGACGCAATGCTGAGGGCACCAAAACGGACCCGTTCAACACCTCGGCTGCGCCGAGAATTCTTTCCATGAAGGTTATGAACAGAATCGGTGACAAAGGGCAGCCTTGGCGGAGTCCAACTCTCACTGGAAATGTATTTGACTTATTGCCAGAAATGCGGACCAAACTCTGACACCGGTCGTACAGGGACCGAACAGCCCCTTAGGGGGTCCAGTTCCCCATATTCCAGGCGCAGCCTCCACAGTACTCCCCGAGGGACACGGTCGAACGCCTTCTCTAGTCCACAAAACACATGTAGACTAGTTGGGCAAACTTCCATCCACCCTCGAGGACACTTCTGAGGGTATAGAGCTGGTCCACTGTTCCACGGCCGAGACAAAAACCACACTGCTCTTCCTGAATCTGAGAATCGACTACCAGACAGAACCTCCTCTCCAGAACCCCTGAATAGACCATACCGGGGAGGCTGAGGAGTGTGATAACTGTCGTTGGAACACACCTTCCATTCCCCCTTCTTCAAAAGGGGGACCACCACCCCGGTCTCCCAATCCAGAGGCACTGTCCCCGATGTCCACACAATGTTGCAGAGGCGTGTCAGCCAGGACAGCCCCACAACATCCAGAGCCTTTAGGAACTCCAGGCGGATCTCATCCACCCAGGGGCCCTGTCACCGAGGAGCTTTTTAACCACTTCGGTGACCTCAACCCCAGAGATAGGAGAGCCCACCTCAGAGCCCACAGACTCTGCTTCCTCTTGGGAACGCATGTTGGTAGAATTGAGGAGATCATCGAAGTATTTGGCCCACCGACTAACAACGTCCCAAGTTGAGGTCAGCAGTGCCCCATCCCCACTACTTCCCCCTCCTGAGAGGCCAGATGGTGGACCAGAATTTACTTGAAGCTGTCTGGAAGTCGTTCTCATGACCTCTCCTCCTCTCTTTACAGAAGCGTCCAAGACATGTGGCTGCAAGTCCGATGACAAGACCACAAAGTGTATTATTGAACTATGGCTTAGGGTGTCCTGGTGCACATATGGACACCCTTATGTCTGAACCTGGTGTCCGTTATGGACAATCCGTGACGAACACAAAGGTCCGAAAAAAGAACACCGCTCTGGTTCTGATGGGGGCGGGGAGGGTGGGGGGGGCGGCGGTTCTTCCCAATCACCCCTTTCCAGGTGCATAGGCACAGACAACAGTCAGGACCAGTCCCCCCACCCATGGAGGCAGGCTACCCTGTCATCCACCGGGGTGAAATCCAACGTACAGACACCGAGACGTAGGGTAATCAGTATACCCACACCTGCTCGGCGCCTTTCACCGTGGGCAACTCCAGAGTGGAAGAGAGTCCAACCTCTCTCGAGAAGACTGGTAGCAGTGTCCAAGCTGTGTGTCGAGGCGAGCCCGGCTATATCCAGTCGGAATTTATCACCCTCGCACACCAACTCAGGCTCTTTCTCTGCCAGAAGTGACGTTCCACGTCCCTAGAGCCAGTTTCTATAGCCGGGGATCGGACCGCAAAGATCCCCGATTTTGGCCACCGCCCAGCTCACACTGGGGGCCCCTTGGCCCCTCCCACAGGTGGTGAGGCCATGGGAAGGGGGACACGCAGTGTTTTTTTGGGTTGTGCCTGGCCGGGCCCCATAGGTGCAGGCCTGGCCACCAGATGCTCGCCATCGTGCCCCACCTCTGGACCTGGCTCCAGAGGGGGACCCCGGTGACCCTCATCCGAGTGAGGGTAAACTAGGTCCAATATTTTTACTTGTCATAAGGAGTCTTAGAGCATGCTTTGTCTGGTCCCTCACCTAGGAGCTGTTTGCCATGGGTGACCCAACTAGGGGCGTGAAGCCCCAGACAACTTAGCTTCCCTGGATTTTTGGGACACACAAATCCCTCCACCATGGCGGCTCCAGGAGGGATTTTACACCTCTCCTTCACTAAATATAACCTCACTCAGCACCACCAGCTGCTCTTCCAATCGGGCAATTTTTGTGAGAGCATTATGTGGTAACACTGAAAAAAAAAAAAAAAAAACCAACAACCACGAAAGCCAAACGTTAATATTGGCTCTCGGGCAGCACGGTAACCTAATGGTTAGCATGTCTGGGTTCGAATCTGGGCACTCCGACTTACTACCACACGCAAAAAACATGCATGTTAGGTTCTTGAAGACTTTAAATTGTCCAAGGGTGTCAATGTGAGTGTGAATGTTTGTTTGTCTATACAGTATGTGCCCTGCGATTGACCATTGACCAGTCCAGGGTTCAACAGCTCACAAGTTACCCTAATGAGGAGAAGCACTTTCAAAAATGGACAGATGGTTCTGAGTAGGTTGTGCGGGTGTACCCAATCAGCTGTCCAGTGAGTGTTCCATACCAGCACACTTAGCTAGTGAGCTAACAAGCAGAAGCATTTATGTAGGGTATTTTAATCCAGCAATAGGTTTTGTACACTATACTTGCTCAAACAGTATTTCCTAATTGACGCAATGCCCAAATTAATCACCGCTTATGTTGTCCATTTGCACAAAAGATTGTAGTTATACATTTCAGATGACACAAAGCAGTCAACACACACCACACCACCACTAATTCTTATGACCATGTGGCATTCACAATCACAACTTTTAGCTTGTCTTTTGTCTCTCTGGGCCCACTGTAGCTCTTCCCTTGTGTTTACTAATGCGCAGTTGAGCCAAAACAAATAAGAGTGTGCGTGTAATATGTCAGATACATCATGTTTGTTCATCACTCTATCTATTACCACAACCACACAGTGTAAAAGTCACACTGAGAGAGAGGAGAAAATGTGTGTTTTGGCATGCTTGTCCTACCTCAAAGCCGCCGACGATCACCAAGGCGTGGATGTTGAACTTTGCAATGTTCTGACTGATTTCCTCCATCAGCTTACCTGGAAGCGTTCTTTGGAGGGTGGGGGGGTGTTGCAGAAAGCAAGACAGAAAGACAGTGACATGCTTTGTGTTGTAATAAATGACAATGGGGGAACAAATATAATTTTGTCAATGATGACTAATACAGATAATTACAAACACCTTGGAAGAGTTACAGTTTGGAGTTCCACCCATCCAAGGTGTTGTGGCAAAGCAGGGGTCAAAGTCATACCAAACTTGGAGTTCAAATCGTCCCAACGACATCACATAGGATCACAGCAAATTCCGTGAGACTTAGTTTCTGTGAGCAGGATTCTAAAAGATTATTCATTCATCCATTTTCTGAACCGCTTATCCTCACTAGGGTCGCGGGCGTGTTGGAGCCAATCCCAACTATCTTTGGGCGAGAGGCGGGGTACACCCTGAACTGGTCGCCAGCCAATCGAAGGGCACATATAGACAAAATACCGTTCGCACTCACATTCACGCCTACGGGCAATTGAGAGTCTTCAATCAACCTAACATGCATGTTTTGGGGTTTTGGGAGGAAACCGGAGTATGGGGAGAACATGCAAACTCCACACAGGCGGGCCCGGGATTTTAACCCCGGTCCTCAGAACAGTGAGACCACGGTTTGCTTTTTGGGATGCCACCCAGAGAAAAAATTTTGATAAGGATCAAACCAAAAACACTACTTAATGTGACATAGGAAAGGTGAATTTATTTACAGTTGTATGACAGCTTCTAAAGTTAAAACATAACTTGGAACATGAATTCACTTTTCATGAGTTTGTATGGATTATTTTTTGGTAATGTTGCACTTTGGAGGATCCCCTGTGTATATTTACCTCTTAGTGCCCAACATTGAGCCTCCCAATCCAGTCCAGCCACTCACTGAAGTCCAGTTGATAGGCTCAATCTGAAGCATGAGCGAGGACATGAATTGTCACAGCACATACTGTACTTGAATTAAAATTGTATGAAAAAAACACCCTAAAAATGTTTTTGTTTTCTTGAACAGATTGATTAAATTTTTTGTTACACATAATTATTTGTTATTTTATATATCAAAGTAAAGAAAACATTTCATTGATCAAGCACAGTTCCTTGATTCTTGTTTCTCATTCATATAAATATATATATATTAGTTGATTGTTATGTATATTAATTTATTTGTCTGTCCTCTAAAAAGAATGAGACAAAAAAGAACAATATACATATTGTACTTTTAAATGTTACCTCAAAGGGAGATTAATTGTATTTTATGCAGTATTGGGCAGTAGCGACAGTTACTTGTTCAACTACATGTCTCAGTAGCGCAGTAATGTTGTAATTTTTAACCTCAAATAGCTTTTCAGTAGTGACGCCACTTTCATGATAACATAACACAGTAGCATCCACAGAAGCTACATTTCAAAGCAGTTCTAAACCTTAAAATGTATCTCTTTCATTTGATGATGTACCTATCTGACCTAGGCAGTATCGAAAAAGATGCCAATGAATTGTCTGACAATGCAGCAGAGTGGGTTGGAAAGCGCGCAGCTGGAGACAATGGAAGCAGAGGAGGCAGAGATGTGTACATCTGATATGTACATCCAATGACTATCCCTTAACAAAATCATGTGACTTATCGAGTCTTCACAGAACAGTTATACATTCCGGTGTTTACTGTGCAACAACCCCAAAAGGAAGCTCCAGTCAACATTAAAGATATCCAACACAAATGTATGGACACACAATAACCGGTATTTCCTGACGTTAACACAACAATCGGCAGCAAAGCTAGTCATCACAACTCATTCAGCAAACGTCAACAGTTAATATAAGACTAGCTAGCAACATGCTTTTGGCAGCAATAAAATAAAACTGCATGTGTCTGTGTGTCTATGCGTGTGCGTGTGGAGGTGAATTTAGACAGGAAGAGGTAGGAAAAAGAAGACTGATGAAGCTAAAAGGTATAACATTGGGTTATGTTACTCAAATATTATTTTTCAGTATAGAGTTGTTGAAATAATATATTTAACTATTAATTCGTTCATTTTCCGTACCGCTTCTCCTCACTGGGGTCGCGGGCATGCTAGAGCCTAGCCCAGCTGACTCTGGGCGAGAGGCATGATACGCCCTGAACTGGTCGCCAGCCAATCGCAGGGCACATATAAACAACCATTCACACTCACATTCACACCTATGGGCAATTTAGAGTCTTCAATGAACCTACCATGCATGTTTTTGGGACGTGGGAGGAAACCAGAGGACCCGGAGAAAACCCACGCAGGCATGGGGAGAACATGCAAACTCCACACAGGCGGGGCTGGGATTTGAACCCGTGTCCTCAGAACTGTGAGGCGGATGTGCTAACTAGTCATCCATTGTTTCACCTATTTGACAACTAAAAAAAGATAAATTTCATAGAGGAGAAAGTTGGTTTGATGTAAGAAAAAAAAAAAAAAGCTTTGACGTAGTTTCGCTACTTTTGTCATTTTATTGTAGCTTAGCTTGCTACATTTCTGTGGTGGGTAGCTTCCATGTAGTGAAGCTTTTAATTATGCCCACTACATTTTCGAAGTAGTTTGCCCAACACTGATTGTGCAGTGGGGCAAAAAAGTATTTAGTCAGCCACCAATTGCGCAAGTTCTCCCACTTAAAAAGATGAGCGAGGCCTGGAATTTTCATCATAGGTATACCTCATCTATGAGAGACAAAATGAGAAAATAAATAAATAAATAAATAAATCCAGAAAATCACGTCTGATTTGTAAAGAATTTGTGAGCAAATTATGGTGGAAAAATAAGTGTTTCGTCAATAACAAAAGTTCATCTCTATACTTTGTTGTTGTTGTTGTTTGAACCCTTTGTTGGCAATCACAGAGGACAAACGTTTTCTGTAAGTCTTCATAAGGTTTTCACACACTGTTGCTAGTATTTTGGCCCATTCCTCCATGCAGATCTCCGCTATAGAGCAGTGATGTTTTGGGCCTGTCGCTGGGCAACACTGACTTTCAACTCCCTCCAAAGATTTTCTATAGGGTTGAGATCTGGAGACTGGCTAGGACACTCCAGGACCTTGAAATGCTTCTTACGAAGCCACTCCTTCATTACCCGTGCGGTGTGTACATTCTTTTGGGGGCCGGGTTCTTCTTTGTTGAAAAGAAAGATACCGCTCTCCGCCCCTGCATTGACTTCCGAGGTCTCAACGACATTACTGTGAAAAACAAAGCTCCACTGCCCCTCATTGACCCTTCCTTCGAACCCCTCTGAGACGCCCAGATATTCACCAAGTTGGACCTGCGCAACGCCTACCATCTCAACCGCACCCTCACCCTTCGGACATTTTGAGTATCTTGTCTGGTAGGACGTCAGGAGGCGCCCATTGAGGGGGGGGGGGGGTACTGTCATGATCTGTGCCCCACTCTCTCTCTCTCTCCCCAGCAATTACCACGCCCTCGCCTGCGCACCTGTTCCCAAACAGCACTCTTCACTGCCTGTATTTAAGCCTGCCTGACCCAGGGATCCGACGCCAGAGTATTAGCACTCGTTCATGGTACACAGCCCAAATCTCAAGACATCTCTTCATCATACAGCTCTGGGATGTTATACTGAGGCATATGGCTTCCATTTTAGGTTAGTTAGCAAAAAAAAAAACTGTCTGCAGGTCGAAGGTGATGTGTATGCCAACAAGTGACCTACCTGTCCATGTGCGAGGCCGTCAAAGCCGTCGTGGACAGCTAGCATGTTGTGACCCTGGATGATGCCCATCCTGACCGCTGAACGCACGGCTGCATTCATGCCAGCACAGGGGGCGCCGATATTTATGATGGCCACGTTGATGTTGCTCTGACAGAAGGGAGGGATGGTTAACTTTGAGTATTTAAGTAACTTCAGCAAAGTTTAATAATGCACTGAATGTCGTGACATATGCAGGAGTAGATAAACAATGTTGCGAGATGCATGCTAACTAATGTATTTGTTTGGTAATGTTGCCCTACGTACATTGCAATAGCTAAAACTTTTTCCAAACTGTACAATGATTTGAGTCAAATATGACTTTTTTGTTAACATTTCTTCAAGCCAACTTTATTCTGATCAGAATATGACTTTTCTCTCAAAACAACAACTTTAGTCTCATGAGGTATCGAATTTTCCTTGAGAAAAAACAAACATGATCATGAATTAAGCTATTTCTCCTTAAAAATCATGATGACAACTGTTATTGGAATAAAAAAAATATTTCTCTCTCATAAGACTTTTTTTTTCTTGGGGGAAAAAATTATTTTCTCAGCAAAGTATAGCATTATAAGAAATGACGAAAGTTTTGTAAGAAGTGTTTGTCCTCAAAAAATAAAACTATATTCTTGTAATCAAGATTTTCATGAGAAAATACCACTTTTTCCCCCCCAAAAAAATATGCCATTCATTTTAATGTTTGTAGAATATATTTTATGATGATGATGATGATGACTTTTTTTTTTCTTGGAAAAAAAATACGTTATTTTCATTATGGCTTATCACAAAAAAATAAGTTTTACCGTTTTAATCCTCCCTCCAAAAGTATGATTTTTTTTAACTCAAAAAGATAGATATTTATTCACCTAAACAATAGGATTATTATTACTTTATTCCTGTGAGTGATAATTTCCTGGAAAAGACAAACATTTTCAGCGTGTAGTACGATACGCCTAGCATTTCCCATTTGGCAGCACTGGTGTTGATTCAAATGGGGATGACACCTGTGCTCTATTCTAACCAAAGGGACGGATGTTCCTTACTTTAACATCTGGGGGGTTAATGTGGGCCAGCAGCTTGTATGTGTTCCAGTTGTTCTCAAAGCTCCTGCAGTTTAAAGGGGGATGCATAATTTGTTGAGCTGATTCTGTTTCTTAATAAGTGTCACAACCGTCACTCAGTAGCACATTTAATAACAACAGCAACAATAATAATAGCTAAGATTTATACAGCGTAAACATCTTACTTTCCTCTGAGCTTGATAGCATCCTCGTATCTGCCCTCAGCCATGGCAGCAGTCACATCTTTCGTCTAGATGGCAGAAAACGCAACGAGATAATCAGACTTCCAAAGACATCTTAGAGCAGAGCTTACTCAAATACAAATCTTAGAGGGCCACAAATAAGTGAGTCAAAGGTCCATTTGTCAAAGTCGGTCAAGGCCACAGCTGATAATACTCTAATATTCAAAACAAAATGTCTTTGTTATTCAAACCAAAAAAAAAAAACAATTTAAAATTCCATTTTGACATAAATGAAAATAATGGTTGAACAAAAGAAAACATGACCCTTGTCATTAATCTAAAGCAAATATATTACAGCATTGTTAAGAGCAATTTTCTTTTCAAATATAAACAAAAAAGGAAAAATGTAGTGGGGCTATACCTGTACACTGTGTGTGTGTGTGTGTGTGTGTGGTTTTCCAAGAAAAGAAATAAATAACCAAGTACAGATTGGTAAGTGAACATAAACAGGATAAATAATAACAATAACCAAATAGTACACTTACAAATGTTAGCTATGAAGAATGATGATAAGGGCGGCACGGTGAACGACTGGTTAGAGCGTCAGCCTCACAGTTCTGAGGACCGCGGTTCAATCCCCAGCCCCGCCTGTGTGGAGTTTGCATGTTCTCCCCGTGCCTGCGTGGGTTTTCCCCGGGCACTCCGGTTTCCTCCCACATCCCAAAAACATGCATTAATTGGACACTCTATATTGCCCGTAGGTGTGACTGTGAGTGCGAATGGTTGTTTGTTTGTATGTGCCCTGCGATTGGCTGGCAACCAGTTCAGGGTGTACCCCGCCTCCTGCCCGATGATAGCTGGGATAGGCTCCAGCACGCCCACGACCCTAGTGAGGAGAAGCGGCTCAGAAAATGGATGGATGGATGAATGATGATAAGTTAGCAAAATGTACACAGTTAATATACTGTAGCACTTCCTGTTTGTGAAAGACTAAACGCACCACTTCCGGTAGTAGAAATAGCTGATTTATCAATCAATACATGGTAAGTTTCGGTAAGTTTTTCTAATTAGCAGCCCGTAAAACATTCTAATAACGCATTATTGCAAGTAATTGCTCATGCAAATTAGGCGCTTACAGTATAATTATGAATTGTTACCCACTTTGTTACTGATGCACACAGCCGGACAAAATTTATAATCCGGTACGTGCGCTACTGACTCAATTGCACTCTCTGCTCCCAGCCAGTGAGCATGACCTTAGTGTCCATGCACAGGTCACATGAACTGAACCGCTTGAACAACACATATCCATCCATCCATCCATTTTCTACACCGCTTAGCCTCACTATAGGGTTGCGGGTAAGCTGGAGCCTATCCCAGCGATCTTCGGGCGAGAGGCGGGGTACACCCTGAACTGGTCGCCAGCCAGTCGCAGGGCACGTGTAAAGAAACAACCATTCACACTCACATTCACACCTACAGGCAATTTAGTGTCTTCAATCAACGTCCCATGCATGTTTTTGGGATGTGGGAGGAAACCGGGGAAAACCCATGCAGGCACAGGGATAACATGCAAACTTCACACAAGGCGAGGCCGGATTTGAACCCCGGTCCTCAGAACTGTGAGGCAGATGTGCTAGCCAATCTACCACCGTGCCGCAAATAACAAATATCTTCTTCTTTTCCTTTCGGCTTGTCCCGTTAGGGGTCGCCACAGCGCGTCATCTTTTTCCATGTAAGCCTATCTCCTGCATCCTCCTCTCAAACACCAACTGCCCTCATGTCTTCCGTCACGACATCCATCAACCTTCTCTTTGGTCTTCTTCTAGCTCTCTTGCCTGGCAGCTCCATCTTCATCATCCTTCTACCAATATACTCACTAATTCTCCTCTGGACGTGTCCAAATCATCGAAGTCTGCTCTCTCTAACTTTGTCTCCAAAACATCGAACCTTGAGCTCATTTCTAATTTTATCCAACCTGGTCACTCCGAGAGCGAACCTCAACATCTTCATTTCCGCCACCACCAACTCTGCTTCCTGTTCTCTTCAGTGCCACAGTCTCTAATCCGTACATCATGACTGGCCTCACCACTGTTTTATAAACTTTGCCCTTCATGCTAGCAGAGACTCTTCTGTCACATAACACACCTGACACCTTCCTCCACCCGTTCCAACCTGCTTGGACCCGTTTCTTCACTTCCTGATCACACTCACCGTTGCTCTGGACGGTTGACCCCAAGTATTTAAAGTCATCCACCCTTGCTATCGCTTCTCCCTGTCGCCTCACTCTTCCCCCACCACCCCTCTCATTCATGCACATATATTCTGTCTTACTTTGGCTAATCTTCATTCCTCTTCTTTCCAGTGCATGCCTCCATCTTTCTAACTGTTCCTCCACCTGCCCCCTGCTTTCACTGCAGATCACAATGTCATCTGCAAACATCATGGTCCACGGGGATTCCAGTCTAACCTCATCTGTCAGCCTATCCATCACCACTGCAAACAGGAAGGGGCTCAGGGCTGATCCCTGATGCAGTCCCACCTCCACCTTAAATTCGTCTTACAGCACACCTCACCACTGTTCTGCTGCCCTCGTACATGTCCTGTGTTATTCTAACATACTTTTCTGCCACTCCAGACTTCCGCATGCAGTACCACAGTTCCTCTCTGGGTACTCTGTCATAGGCTTTCTCTAGATCAACAAAGACAGCTCTTTCTAACCTTCTCTGTACTTTTCCATCAACATCTTCAAGCCAAATAATGCATCTGTGGTACTCTTTCTAGCCATGAAACCATACTGTTGCTCGCAAATACTCACTTCTGTCCTGACTCTAGCCTCCACTACTCTTTCCCATAACTTCATTGTGTGGCTCATCAACTTTATTCCTCTATAGTTGCCACAGCTCTGCACATCACCTTTGTTCTTAAAAATGGGCACCAGTACACTTTTCCTCCATTCCTCAGGCATCTTTCTCACGCACTAGAATTCTATTGAACAAGCTGGTCAAAAACTCCACAGCCACCTCTCCTAGATGCTTCCATACCTCCACAGGAATGTCATCAGGACCAACTGCCTTTCCATTTTTCATGATCTTTAATGCCTTTCTAACTTCCCCCTTACTAATCATTGCCACTTCCTGGTCCACCACACTTGCCTTTTCTACTCTCCCTTCTCTTTCATTTACAGTTGGTAACCTCCTTCAGATTATATTGTCTGGACAAGATGTAATCCACCTGCGTGCATCTACCTCTGCTCTTGTAGGCCACCCTATGTTCGTGCCTCTTCTGGAAAAAAAAGTGTTCACTACAGCCATTTGCATCCTTGTTGCAAAGTCTACCACCATCTGTCCCTCCAAGTTCCTTTCCTGGATGCCGTACTTACCCATCACTTCTTCATCACCCCTGTTTCCTTCACCAAAATGTCCATTACAATCTGCACCAATCACGACTCTCTCTCTGTCTGGGATGCTCAGAACTACTTCGTCTAGCTCCTTCCAGAATTTCTCTTTCACCTCTAGGTCACATCCTACCTGTGGGGCATAGCCACTAATCACATTACACATAACACCCTCAATTTCAGGTTTCAGCCTCATCACTCGATCTGATACTCTTTTCACCTCCAAGACATTCTTAGCCAACTCTTCTTTTAAAATAACCCCAACTCCATTTCTCTTCCCATCTACACCATGGTAAAATAATTTAAACCCTGCCACTAAACTTCTAGCCTTACTGCCTTTCCACCTGCTCTCCTGGACACACAATATATCAACCTTTCTCCTAATCATCATGTCAACCAACTCCCGAGATTTTCCTGTCATAGTCCCAACACTTAAAGTCCCCACATTCAGTTCTAGGCTCTGTGCTTTCCTCTTCTCTTTCTGCCAAAGAACCCGCTTTCCACTTCTTCTTCTTTGACTTCGACCCACAGTAGCTGTATTTCCAACGGCGCCCTCCAGGTTGACGGCGCCGGTAGCGGACGTTGTTAACCCGGGCCACGACCGATCCGGTATGGAATTCTTTGGATGAACGCTCATATTTGTTTGGTAAAGTTTTAAACCGGATGCCCTTCCTGACGCAACCCTCTGCATTTATCCGGGCTTGGGACTGGCCTACAGTTAGCACTGACTTGTGCTAGGGCTGCATTCCGCCAATAACAAATATACAAAAGAAAAAAAGGTTTAAGCCACTGAAATTACAGAATAATAATTCTGTCAGGGTTCTTAAAGGGTAAGTAGTTTTACTTTAGTGTATTTTTATGATAGTATTTTTCACATTGTTACATGTATTTTGTGCACTTTGTATGACAGTTTTTTTTTTTTTTTTTTTTTTTTTGTTTTTTTTTTAAGAACAACTCGGAAGTCAACCGTCTTATTTTCCTTTTCCTTAGTCTCAGGGGATTGTAGTTTGCAGCATGATAACAGGCTGACATACCACTTGCACACACTCCATGAGTGGCAGCCTAACTGCCTGGTTGCCAGACAGGCTGACCACACAGGCCGGGGTGTCCGGTGTGGCCTCCAGTAGAGCCATCACCGCCTCAACGCCCATTCTGCTGCCCTGGAGGGGACAAACACACACACACACACAGTCAAATCATTAGATGTGTTTCCAAAGTGCACAATATATTGTGCCATCCATTTGTGGTTTTGTTTGTCTTCAATCAATCACACTCCCAAATAAAATTTGCATATTTACCATAGAAGTACTTTGTGAGCATAATCTTTTAAAGGTGACAGTCAAAAATGTAAAAAACTTTTATTTTAGGGCAATTCCTGACTTATTTTAGCCAAAACTGGAAGTCAACTGATTAGTTTTTTTTAGGCAAGTGACCTTCCGCTATTAAATATACTGCACCACTATATATATATATATGTATATATATATAGTACATTTTACAATGTGTGTTTTCATTTTATTTTACTCTATTAAAACAGAGTTACTGCAAGTTTAAGAAAGCCATTTTTGATATAAGACCTCTCATTCACTTAATGTGGCCAGTAGGAGGCAGCAATATGGGCTCAACCTTACTGTCCACAATATTCTCAATTTTTATACATTTTGTGACATATGCATGCAATACTTATACACACACTAATTGAGTTTTACACTAAAATGTGATTTATGGATTGCGTGTCAATTTTAAAAGATGATTAAGGCCTTCATTATGGAAAATTAAATGTAAGGAGGCTTGACTCTCGTACTGACCAAGATTCTGTCGAAGGCAGAGGGCGTCCCTCCCCTCTGTACGTGTCCAAGGACGGTGGTGCGCGTATCAAAGCCAAGTCTGTCAGTTACCAGCTGGAGAGCAATAAATCAATCCATTAGTGTTATTCTTTCACTCTGTAATACAGTGATCCAAATTATGGCGCATATATTGTACTGCAGGATTTAAGTTAAACATGAGTTTTTGTGGAAGGTTTTGAATATATTGTTTCTCCTGTCTATTTGGAGCACTGGTATCAAGGGTTTGATACTTAGTTGAGTGAAAATGTTTTGGTAAATTTGGCACACCACAGAGAATAGTTTTGTTAACAACCCTGCCAAATTGGAATGATAAACAAAATCCCCAAGTATATAAAACGAGGCTTCAAAATAGTAAGAAATCATGCCGTTCTCTCTGCTTTCAGACACTGTGGTTATGTGCTGAAACCACACCCCCCTCAACTGTCAGCTGTCAATCAAATGCCACTGCCATGACCTGGGGGGAAAAAGGATGCTCCTTCATTGAGCAACTTTCTTATGACAACTACATGTTTGAGCTGTGAAAATATATCCACTTAAAGCCTGCTGTGGCTGAAATATCTCTCACTGGGTCATCACAGGGCTTTTCCATGCCGTGACAACGAGGCACTCTAAAGGGGCCACGCCAGCCCAAAACCCCAAAAAGTCCACATGCTGGGTGTCAAGTTGGACTTTTTAAATTTTATTTTTAGATTCCTCACCCTCCTACCCTTATATAGTGGGGGAGGGGCGCCTCATGACGTACTCCAAAGTGCTTCAGGCGGTGCTGTTTTAGCCACACCCACCCCAAAAATCAGGCAAACTGAAATAGTGGAAAAACACTTTGCTCTTTCATCACAAATACAAAATACTACATAGTTTTCAGTCGTTGCATGTTTTCAGCAACTACCTTCAAACATGTATAATGTATTTAGAAAAATAAATCTTTGAACTTACTTTACAGGGTCTTTAAAATGAAAACCTACAAGGGTGGATGGCAGTATTCCTCCAAAAAGTAACCCTGAGGCAATTCCTCAAACAGAGCTGTTAAATGTTATGGATCATCTGTATTTTCTTACAGAAATCACTGAATGCCAACTCATAACACTGATTGCTCTGGATAGTTTAAAACCCATGGGTCAAATTGCTCAAACAGGTTGAAAATGAGCAAAGGTTTGTAGTAGTAGTGAGTAGATAGTTGCGATATGCTTTACAACACAGTCCAGACACGGTGTTCTTCACCCTCCCTGTGCGTGCTGATTCTGCCGTGTGAACTGTGAAGGGCCTTCTCTTACAGTTAATTTTCATTCATAAAGTGGTCCCCGCTACCAAGGGGTTTAGTTTTCCGTCCGCTTTTAAAAATGCTTCATTTCGGCACTGAGTGGGGGACACAAGGACTTTCCCATCTTAATCGAAAAGTAGCCTCGATGCTGGATGCTGGGTGAGCCCGCGTCTTTGCGCAGCTGTCGCGCCCCCGTTTGGTGCAGAACGAAAGCATATTACCGCGACATGCATATGAAGTCCCGATAGTCAATGTGTCCTGCAATTCCAATTAGTTCTCGCATCTACTGGCTGCCTCCTTCATCAATGCACGGCCTGCTAAGCCAACTTTAGCTCTGTCAGGCCAGGTGGCGACGTCACTGGCCTAGCCCTGGGCTGTAGCAAGTCATTTGGGGATCCAAGGCAAACACAGCCACCCCCCAAAATTATTTTTATCCTATTACATACTATACTGTAACAACTGTCCCACGGTCATGTTCTTGTCATAATTTTAAAAATATGGAAATTAAGACAAATTGTTCTGGAAGTGACTTTCTAAACGTTGGCAATTGTGCTCAAATGAGATACAGGTAGAAACTATCCATGGACATCAAATGGATGAGAGAGCTGTTAAGGTAATAACGAAGAGGACTCCTATGTTAACATTTAACTTGATTAGTGTAGATATTTTTTGGTTGAAATGCTTTTTTTTTTTCTTCAAAAATTAATCTCTAATGATAAAAATCAAATATTTTTTTTTATGTTTTTTTTTTCTACTGCTTTGCGTGATGGATTTTGGAACTCTAAGAAATTATGTGCAAAAAAAAAACACTCTTGCCCTCATGGTGGTTTTGTTCAAGAAAATCCCCACTCCTACTTTCTGAGAAGACTGAGCCCTTCAACATCAGGCAAAACCTGCTCCAGATGTTTTGTCAGTATGTTGTCGCAAGTGCCATCCTGTCATGTTTAAAATTACCATTTCAATGGTAATTGCTTTATATTTCTATTATCCCTTGCTTTTCTTTTGTTTAGAACTGCTATATACTTGCCTTGTAACGATTGCCCAAGAATGTACATAATAACTGAAACTATACATTTGGAACACAGTGTTGCCAGGTGAGCCTTGCCTTCTTAATGTTGTCCGATGAAATGGGTTTGCCTTCTCTGGACATAGCACCCTCAGCGACAATGATCACATTTAGACGAGAACCTCTGGCCCGTTGCTGAAAAGACAAGTTATTATTATCATTGCACGAAATTCAAGGTGACCCATGAGCAGAGGAGTGTGGCGTGGGAGCAGGGACAGTCGTACATCTGCCAGCCTCCTACACAAGTGTTCCTCCCAGCCATTGTCAGGTGGCATCTCTGGAATGAAGACCCAGTCTGCGCCACAGGCCAGAGCAGACACCAGCGCCAGGTACCTTGCAGCCGGGGGCAGACAGACACAATTTTTGTAAGATTACCATGTTTTTTTTCCCCTTGGAGCCAAAAATTAAAAAAAAAAAAATGTTTCTCTCTGAAACACAAACTGTCTTGAAAACTGTACTCAAATAGTAGGAGTTAATGGTACTCTGTGAAGTGAAAAAACTGCGATGGGGAGTAACCACAGGGAAGCATCCTCTGGCTTTTATCTTGTTAACTATACAAGAGTGATTTTATATCTGCTGTCTCTTGTGATCTTTTTTTTGGACGCGGATGACTCTCGTAATCGTTGCTCACTCAGACAAATCGGTGGTTGAGGACACACTGAGCACTTAGTTGCAGAGGGCATCTGATTGGCTAGCTGCAAAAAAGCTTTCCCTCCACAACGGGCCAGACAGAAGCCATT
Source organism: Phyllopteryx taeniolatus (assembly GCF_024500385.1). Lineage (NCBI taxonomy): Eukaryota > Metazoa > Chordata > Actinopteri > Syngnathiformes > Syngnathidae > Phyllopteryx > Phyllopteryx taeniolatus. The sequence continues at coordinate 48,960,629 of NC_084502.1, read as the reverse complement.
ATTTTTGGTAGTAAAATCAGGTTGTCAATAAAATCACCATGTTTTAGGTTCAAATAGGAGAGTGTGTAATTAAATCCACATATTATTACCTTGGATGCATTTTAGATAATTAACTGGTGAAGAGATGGCCCTGAAAGCATTCATTCAAATAAACCAAATAATTAAATTCCTAGCTAGGTAAGCTGCTTTTTTGTTTGTTTTTAAGATTTGTTAACCCATCTGGACTCTGAGAACTTTGGAAAAAAATTAAAGTGATTAACGGTAGAGAAATGCACTAAATGTTTCTCACTTTTAAAATCATTTCAAACAAGGTCCCAAAGTATCCGGTAAGGTACTTTTCACTTGTTAGTAAGGGTCACCAGTGCTTTACTCGAGGTAGTTCAAGTGATTTTGTACTTTGCAAATTCAAAAGCTTTATGGGTAAAAAAAACTTTTTGCGCAGCACAGCAGTGCAATGGAAACAAAACCAAATACACAAAACAAGTGATGCCTTGATTTAAAAAGTAGCTACAACACATCATTTATTTTTGGGCAAAATTTCATCCCTCCATCCATTTTCTGTACCGCTTATTCTCACTACGGTTGCGGGCATTTGACAAAATTTTAGTCATATATTTATTTTAATAATCAAATTTTTGGCAGTCTTACGTTATTAACAGGTATAGCTCTATTGGCCTGCTGCTGTTTTTCTAGTTTATCCAACTTAAAAGGAAAATTAATATGTGATTACTGATATGTACTACTGTAAATGCAACTTTTATCTCAGGATTGGAATTTCTTTTTTTCTTATAGGGTTAGGGTTGTTACAGTGCTTATTTGATTTTGCACTTTTAGAGGTCCCGTATTTTGGATATTTAGACTTCTATAGAGTGACTCTCTTACATGGACTTGGTATGTTTCAATTTAATTTGAAAAAGCACCTTGTCATACTGTCCAGAAAAGGCCCCTCTGACAGCTACTTCTGTTTGACCCAGTTTTATATCCGCTTTGTCCATAGTTGGCTAAGACCGCCCCCTTTTCGCTGATTGGTTGCCTCCGTGTAGAAGACCCGATTATGAGACCACGTTTGTTATGTTGACAGCGCTGGCTCAGGAGCGGAGAGGGAAGGCCTTGTAATGTAGATAAGCTCGAGAAATTCGAATGACCTGATTTAAGGCCTCTTGGCAGAAAAACATCTGGATCTCAGGAATGTGTGGACGATTTTAATTCATATTTCACATATTTACTAGGCACCATAGCGGCATTACAACATCCCAAATACTAGAAAACATTGGTTTGGCAAAATATGTGCCCTTTATGTATTTTTTTATGTTGTAGTATGGTGTATTTATGTGATGAGGACCACAATGGAAATAAGCCCCTTGGCTTTGTGTTTTTATCGTCATTGATGATGCTTGACTCGGTCAGGAAGTGCTAATATGCTCTTTATTTTGTGCAATCACCAAATAAACTTCATTCTCTTGATTTTTTTTTATGTGGAAAAAAATACTCCTTGCACACCAATATTCTTAGATTTATTTGATTTCTTAATATTGCAATTTATAAGGTTTTTTTTTCGTTGACTTTTTTTCCCCCCCTCATAAAATGGCTGTATTCTTTGAAAGTTGCATTCTCTAAAAAAGAAAGAAACAAACAAAAAAAACTGATTTCCTCAATAAAAAAAAGAAGCAAAAATGTCATAAAAATTTTGATTAGACACTGGAACGGACCATTTCCGTTTCCCTTGTTATGGATTTTACTATAATTGAGTCTCAGGTTTGGGTGATCTGGTGTTTTCCTGTTTCTTCTGTTCACACTTTCTCTGTGTCTCCACCTGGTCTTCTTAATTCTGCTCCACTTCCAGAGCTTGCTCAGGGGATAAGGGAACTAACAGGCTGTTTAAAAACGGGTGAGAGTTTTTTACGACAAATATCGATCCATTTTCTACACAGCTTATCCTCACTATGCTAGAGCCTATTCCAGCTAACTGCAGGCAGGAGGCATGTTTAGCGTATATTGGCGTTTGGATAAAACTTAATTTATTTAAGAAATTTGTCGAAGTTGAACGCCAGCGCTCACTTCTGGGTTTGTCCGATTTACGTTTTTAACATTAAAATCCAACTAATTTAGTCTCGTAAAGGGCACCTCATCACTTTTTATATGTATAAAATTTAGGAAAAGCGATGACAAACCTTTTATCAGTCTCATAATCGAAGGGTGAGGTGAGGAATTAGACAAAGCACGGCCAAAAGACTCATATGATGAAAAAGATAAGTGGATCGATGTTTCCCTTGCCTGGACGCGGGTCACCGGGCTCCCCTCTGGAGCCAGGCCCGAAAGGGTAACGTGGGTCCCCCTTCCCATGGGCTCCCCACCTGTGGGAGCGGGCATCGGGGTCGGGTGCAGTGCGAGCTGGGCGGTGGCCGAAGGTAAGGACCTTGGCGATCCAATTCCCGGCTACAGAAGCTGGCTCCAGGGACGTGGATTGTCACCTCTCTGGCAGGGAAGGGGCCCGAGCTGGTGTGTGAGGTAGAGAATTTCCGACTAGATATAGTCAGACTCGCCTCCACACACAGCTTGGGCTCTGGTACCAGTCCTATCGAGAGGGGTTGGACTCTCTTCCACTCTGGAGTTGCCCACGGTGAGAGGCGCCGAGCAGGTGTGGGTATACTTATTGCTCCCCGGCTCGGCGCCTGTACGTTGGGGTTCACCCCGGTGGACGAGAGGGTAGCCTCCCTCCGCCTTCGGGTCCTGACTGTTGTTTGTGCCTACGCACCAAACAGCAGGTCAGAGTACCCAGCCTTTATGGATTTCTTGGAGGGGGTGCTGGAGAGCGCTCCCGCTGGGGACTCCATCGTTGTGCTGGTCGACTTCAATCCTCACGTGGGCAATGACAGTGAGACCTGGAAGGGCGTGAATGGGAGGAACGCCCCTGATCAGAACCTGAGCGGTGTTCTGTAATTGGACTTCGGTGCTCATCACGGATTGTCCATAACGAACATGTTCAAGGGTGTCCACACGTGCACTTGGCACCAGGACACCCTAGGTCGCAGTTCGATGATCGACTTTGTGGTCGTGTCATCGGACTTGCAGCCGCATGTCTTGGACACTGGGTGAAGAGAGGGGCGGAACTGTCAACTGATCACCACCTGGTGGTGAGTTGGCTCCGATCGTGGAGGAAGATGCCAGTCTGACGTGGTAGGCCCAAATGTATCGTGAGGGTCTGCTGGGAACGTCTGGCAGAATCCCCTGTCAGAAGGAGTTTCAACTCCCACCTCCGAAAAAACTTCGCTCATGTTCCAGGGGAGGCGGAGTACATCGAGTCCGAGTGGACCATGGCCCGCGCCTCCATTGCTGAGGCGGCTGACCGGAGCTGTGGCCGTTAGGTGGTTGGTGCCTGTCGTGGCGGCAATCCCTGAACCCGGGATGCCGTCAAGCTGAAGAAGGACTCCTATCGGGCCTTTTTGGCCTGTGGGACTCCTGAGGCAGCTGATGGGTACCGGCTGGCCAAGCGGAAGGCAGCTTTGGTGGTCGCTGAAGCAAAAACTCTGGTATGGGAGGAGTTCGGTGAGGCCATGGAGAAAGACTTCCAGACGGCTTCGTGGAAATTCTGGTCCACCATCCGGCATCTCAGGAGAGGGAAGCAGTGCACCACCAACACTGTGTATAGTGGGGATGGAGTGCTGCTGACCTCAACTGGGGACGTTGTGAGTCAGTAGGGAGAATACTTCGAAAACCTCTTCAATCCCACCGACACGCCTTCCCATGAGGAAGCAGAGTCTGGGTTCTCTGAGCCGGGCTCTCCTATCTCTGGGGTTGAGGTCACCGAGGTGGTTAAAAAGGTCATCGGTGGCAAGGCCCCGGGGGTGGATGAGATTTGCCCGGAGTTCCTAAAGGCTCTGGATATGGTGGGGCTGTCCTGGTTGACGCCTGTGGAACATCGCGTGGACATCAGGGACAGTGCTTCTGGATTGGCAGACTAGGGAGGTGGTCCCCCTTTTTAAGAAGGGGTACAGTAAGGTGTGTTCCAACTACAGGGGGATCACACTCCTCAGCCTCCCTGGTAAGGTCTATTCAGGGGTGCTGGAGAGGTGCGTTGGGAAGTCGAATCTCAGATTCAGGAGGAGCAGTGTGGTATTCGTCCTGGCCGTGGAACAGTGGACCAGCTCTACATCCTCGCCAGGCTCCTCGAGGGTGCATGGGAGTTCGCCCAACCAGTCTACATGTGTTTTGTGGACTTGGAGAATGCCTTCGACCGTGTCCCTCGGAGAGTCCTGTGGGGGGTGCTTCAGGAGTATGGGGTACCAAACACCCGGATATGGGCTGTTGGATCCTTAGCAGCGGTGATCCACGGAGGTTAGGAATCTGGGTCTCCATCCCCAAAGCTCACATTTGCCGAGCCGCGTGTTTGAACAAAAGAAAGGGGAGGGAGCATGGCCGAGCCATGCCGAGGTCACCCAGTGCAAGCCAGAGGAAAACCAAAGAGAGTTAGAAGAGGTGGGTGCCAAAGGTTGAATACCCAGGGGGCCTGTCTAAGGGACGTAGGAAACCGGAGAAGACCACACCCGTCAACTTGAAGTTTAGTCTACAATTAAGCCATAAAGGTGGTGTAAAAATCATATCTTAATATAAAACACTCCCAACCTTGTACTCTTACTCATAGATCAAGCATATAGAATGATTGTTTAAACTTTAGTCTAGGCAAATCAACTGCTTATGTTTCAATCACATTTAATGCTGTTTGGCTTCAAATCAAGACAAACAGTTCTCAAAATCTCACAGCTGCACCAGTAAAGTTGACACACTGACACAGACATCAAGGTATACATTTGGAATATTTCTGCAGAGTTCGTGAAGTATCACAACGGACATTTTGACTTTTGGTCTCTATCTTCAAAAGAAAGAAATTAGTCTTTTGAAGACGGGAATCAAGATTTGACGGGAAGCTGATAATTAGGTTAAGGTCCAGCAGGCGTCTTTTATGTCTGTCTCGCACAGCAGGGCCACAGGGAGGCATGCAGTTTATCAAGTTGTTGGTGGGGGGGCAACTGGATCAGAGTCACTATATATCCCCCTTTTCGCCAGCTAGAGCAGCTCGATGGTGGTCTGGATGGCGACTTCATGAAAGATGGCACAGGTTGGCAGGTACACACAACAATGCAGTAACCACAGTCTAACATTAGTACATACCACCCCACTTTACAGCTATCACAGTTGTCCATGAGAACTTCTTACTCAAGGTGTGTGTCTATATGTGAATAATGATGTCAATGTAGGTGCATCTATGTTGTGAGGGCAAGAGATTGCAAAGTTGAAAGAAAAAAAGAAAAAGCTAATGTGAACGTTAACGAAGAATCTTTGTAGCATTCTCCAGAAATAGAAAAAAAGGAGGAAAAAAAAAGAGAAAAAAAATTCAGCCCAGCTCCATCCTAGCGAAACAGAGGGAGTCTCCAAAAAAATAAAAATCTATTAGGTGTGAAACTTAAGTAGTAAACCAAAAGAAGAGGTGAAAGACAAGGGTTCAAATCTTGACAAAAGAAATAAACCTTAGCCTAAGTAAAAGAGGAAGTGAGGAGCTCCGAGAAACTTTTGTCTTGCGAAGTTGTGTCTCGACAGTAGTAAGGCTACAAGCGTCACCATTGGGCGCGCTGTGGATGCGTTTTATTTATCGGTTTGCGGAGGTGCAGCGAGTTCGGTTTCACCGGTGTCTTGGTTGAGCACCTGTTTTGGCAGACTTGGTGTGACGAGGATGCCGTCACGGAGGTTGGACCTGCTTAACCTGTCCGGTCTCACTGTGTTGACCATCCTTCGTTTCGCATGGTGCATCGTGGGCGGATGCTCATGTGACCCCCCTTTCGCTACTTGACGCCATAAGAGGCTGTGAGCTACGCTTCACAGAGGCGCAATAACAAAAGTCCACGACAACGCAAATGAGCATATACAAAACCAAGGAGAAACCAGAGTTAAGCCTGCGCAGCGCGCAGGAAGGAAGAATTGAAAGAGGACGCCTCAGGCGAGCCACAGAAAGATCAAAAGAAAAGCAGGCACCCTCGACATCACGAACAACGCAGATGAGAGAGAAAGGCTGGAAACCAGAACAGAAGGAAATGCACATCCCAAGTGGTTATTGCAGGTGCAACAGAAGAGTCGTGTCCAAGGCGTTGCCTGGGAAACGAAAGAGTGGGCGGGGTGGGCAAAATGGCACTGAGGTGCACTTTGCAAGGTGTAGAGGACAAGTGCAGAGAAAGTCAGAGTTCTGTGAGAAGAGACAAAGCCCACATGTCCTGTGCTGTTGAAGCAATGCGTGTGTAAGTCACAAAAGCAGCACAATGACTTAGCGGCCACCAAGAGTGACGGCCAGCTAAGCAGGAAAGACGTAATCAAGGTTAGTGCGACAGCTGAATAGATGGACCAATAATTGGGGAAAGGGCACATAATATGCGACTCAGAGGGCGCAATTCTGCTTCTTACCAAGGGGTCCTGTGGTCTCAACAGCTTGAAAGAATGGCCAGTGTCACAAGAGTGACCACCGGTGGGCATCGTCACCATTACCGGTGTGCACCCCCCTTTTGTCAAGATGTCAACTTTGGTAGAGGTGGCACATCCAGGAGGCTCAGAGTGTAGCACTGGGTGGTTTCTCTAGTGTGATCTTGCCTTCGCAGGGGTCTCCGCACCTGTGCATAAATCTCACGTCTAGTATAGTCAATTAATGGCATGAAACGACTTAGCAGATCTTGTCCAATGAGCAAAGGTATTTGTCGGGTGACAAAGGGGCGAATTGTCATTTCGCAGTGTTGGAGGTTGAGTGGCCGGCCCTCCTGCTGTAATTTATCACGCAGTAAGTCAAACACATCCTCGGACATTACCGTGATGTCTGCTGCGGTATTTTGGTAGCTCAAACCAAAAATATTGTGATTCGACAGCTTTGTGTTGGTCGTTTTATGGTTTGAATGTGATGCGGCTAGGTCAGGGAGTTGTGAGCTGGACACCCTGCAAGGGCATGCTGCTACTCCCAAATGGTGTTTAACACTTGGGTCCATGTTTTCAACAAAAATCATTTGAAAATACATGTCTTCTTCCACGTTTGTTTCCTTTAGAAGCCCGAAACACACTTTGCGTAAACGACAGTCCCGTTCAAGCTTTAGCTTTTGAAGATGGCGCATGTCAGATTCTAGTGAGTGAGTTCACAAGAGTACCCAACGCTTTTAGAGCGTTCCTCTTTGAGCATCTCAAGCTGAGTTTCAACATCAACTCGGCGGTTGCTGTTAGAAATGCAACACCGTCCAGTAGCAGAGCTTGTAATCACTCCGTGGTAAATCTCAAAATTCGTTAAAAATACCGGGCATAAAGCTTTAATCGTACAATTGTAGCGGTGGTGTTTAAACAAAACGAGCGAAAACAGAAACATTTAAATTAATAAACGCAATCGCAGCGGTGGAGTTTCAAAAAACGAGTAAGAACAGACGCTTCTAAATTAATAAAAGCAATCGCGGCGGAGGCATTTCGAAAAACGAAAAAAAAGGAAGCTTTTAAATTAAATGCAATCGATCTCGGGTAGGTGCAATAGTTTAGCGACTAAGCTAGCTAGCCGGGCTAGCGAAAAGAGTCGGTTGCTAGGTCACAACTGTGGCGGTAAAGTGCAGTGACTTACGGCAGCACAAGGTTAAAACTAGCAGAAAGGCACTCACAAACCAGGAGAAAAGCACTCTGTATTTTATTTATTGTTTCCAAAGCCAACCATCGATTGGCCGCAGTGTCTTTGCAGGACCTCATCAATAGCTTGTTAGCGGTTAGGTGGCAAACGGCTCTCGAAAGGGGGCCTTTTGAATGTCGCATAATGACACAAACGTCCATGGGGTGGCGCCCTAGGACAGTACTGCAGTAAGGACAACGAAGAAGCAAGCCAGCGTGGCGACCTCACGATGACGTCACGAATCTACCCCCAACAAAGATGGCAAACTACGGAAGCCTTTAAGTCTTAGGCAAACAACCAAATGGTGAACCTCGTGGTTCCAACACACGCAAATATGGCAACTGTCGCAAATGGCACGTGTTTTCACACATGAAAAAGTTAACACTCTCGTCCGGTTATCCAAGTAACATTTAACAATGCAACAAATTTACTTTAGTTTTACTGAGAGCTAATCTTCGCAACTCAAATTCATAAGGGCTCACAACGCTGTCTATGAAAAAAAGAGTACGGCTCACCCACAGATAATGTCTGGACATGCCTGAACATGTCAGAACATACCCCACCCAAGATGGTGGGCAATGTCAATATTTTATTGAAAATATTGTGTACTGTTGTGTGTTTTGAGTTTAACGAAACTTGTCAGCCTCACACGGGGCACCAATATGTAGCCTATATTGGCATTTGGATAAAACGTAATTTAATTTTAAGAAATAAATTCGGGTTAGTCCGATTTTCATTTTTAACGTTAAAATCAAACTAATTTTTTTCTTGTAAAGGGAACCACGTCGCCTTTTATATGTATAAATTTAGGAAAAGAGACGAGAAACCTTTTAGCAGTCTCATAATTGAAAGGTTGCTACATTTTATGAAATATGAGTCCTAGATTACAGAGGCTTCATTCTTAAACTCAAAACACACACAAAACACAACAAGGAGTGGAATTTTATAGAATATGTTATGAAATCTACGAGGGATCTATAGGGAAACACACAGTGGGGTCTGACGACAGAAAGAAAATAACACTAAGGGTAAACGAAAAGGGATGATCGGACCACGTGTTGCTAAAGTTGAAAATGTGAGCGTTTAATACGTTCAGTGAGTGAGTGAGTGAGTGTGAGAGAGAGAGAGAGAGAGAGAGAAACAAACAGCGGAGAGAGAGAGCAAAGTTGGAATTTTGTGTGAAGCAATAATTTCCCCAAAATGAATGGGCACTAATATTGTACATCCTAGCAACGCTTGTTGTGGTACTCACAACCATAGGTTCGGGGATGCTCTTTTCTCTCCACACATCTCAGGAGGAAAAGGAAGCAGGTTTAGTTGAAGAAGAACAAGTATGCAGAAAAATAAACTAAAACAAGCGGGAGAAGAAAAAGGGAATTTTTTCGTCTTGCTTCGTTGGGAGAATATGACTGTCTCTCCCCCTGCCGGTTTTCGGGATCCGCTAGCAAGTTCAGAGAACACACGTTTGGCTGGGAGTGTATCTGCTACCTCAGCAGCAACTGTTCTGGATGCTTAGCAGCGATGATCCACGGAGCCTCGGAAGCGAGGTCTCCATCTCCAAGGGTCGCATTTGCCAAGCCACGTTTGAACAAAAGAAAGGGGAGGGGCGGCGGCATGGCCGAGCCGTGCAGAGGTTACCCAGAGCAAGCCAGAGAAAAAACAAGGGAGGTAGAAGAGGCGGGAGCCAAAGGTTAAATACCCAGGGGGCGTGTCTAAGGGACGTAAGAAAGCAGAGAAGACCACACCCGTCGACTTGAATTTTAGTGTACAGTTAAGCCACAAAAGTGGTGTAAAAATCATATCTTAATATAAACTACTGGGTCAGAGTCACGACACAAGCTACACTCTGAACTGGTTGCCAGCCAGTCGCAGGGCACATATAAACAAACAACTATTCGCACTCACATTCATACCCGTGAACAATTTAGGGTCTTCAATTACCTACCTTGCATGTTTTTGGGATGTGGGAGGAAAGCGGAGTACCCAGAGAAAACCCACGCAGGCATGGGGAGAACATGCACACGCCACACAGGCGAGGCCGGATTTGAACCCCGGTCCTCAGAACTGTGAGGCGGATGTGCTAATCAGTCGGTCACCGTGCCGCCTAAAACAAATATATTAAAGAAATTACTGTGGTAACACACATCAATGTCCTGTATCCTATATACAAGTTTGACACTTGTATCAGTAGTAGTCAAGCGCATTTGATGCTGCGGTGTGTGTTTCTGTGTCATGGGGGTGGAAGCGGGTGGGGAGGGGGGGGGTGAAATTTAACCAACCTGAAAGGAAAATGATCGAAATCAATTCTGCTTCAGGCCCCATAAAGGTTTGGGCCCCTTGTGTCAGTCAGTCATCACTCTCCATCAACTCATGCCTTGTCCAGGTGTGCCTCAGTGTCTCGTCAGTCTGTTTGTATTTAGTTCCCAGTTTCCGTTCACTCTTTCGCTGATCATTGTCCTTTGTTGCATGTGGTGGCGAGTCTGTGGTGGTGTGTTCTTCGTTAACTTTTCAGTTTGGGCACTTTAATTTATGATTTTATTTTTTGATGCTGCACTCCATCACCATTTTTTTTTGCCTTCTAATAATTTATTTTTTATGATTCCCCTGCACTCCTGCCTGTCCTGCTTCCCTATGCTTGCCTCCACCTGCACTTCACCACAACGAACCACATCATGTGACAACTCCTTTGTGTCTTGAATCTCGTAATAATGGTACTTATGCCTTGAAAAATACCAAATATTCCTTGTAAGATTCAAACTTATTTTGAGGAAAAACTTAATTCTCATATGATTTTGACTGATTATCCTCTTATTACATTTTAGAAACTCCAAATGTGTCATATACTGACCCACAGTGTCTGCCCATCACTTCGAGGATGAAGGTCCTCTGGTGGCTGTGAATACACATATGGAACAGTGGTAACCCTCACGAGCGCACTACTGTACACCCACCCATATCCATATATGTATCTAGCATCTTCTGTATGTGTGTGCAATACTGGATATTTATCCTCAGAATAGGAATAGTAGTAGTAATAGAACTGCGTCTGACCTCTGTGCAGTTGTGGTGATGGCGTCCACCACCTCAATGATGCGGTGTAGGGCAGAGTCTGTACCAATGGTCATGTCGGTACCGCAGAAGTCGTTATCGATAGAGCCCACCATGCCCACGATGTTTAGGTGGGAGGAGGTTTTGGCTTCTTCATCTGTAATCTTACCTGCAGGTGTTTAATAATGATCCACAGTGACAAGAAATGCATATTACCTGTACATCTAACATGTTTGGCTATGATATATTGTTTTCTCAAAATGTCTTTGATCCCTTCCTGATTTTCTCCCCATATTTATCACACGTAAATGTTTCAGGTCAAGCCAATTTCAATAAACCCCAAATACAACCCATGGAAAGACAAAATGCTTTTTCAAAACAATTTTATTTAAGGTGGGAAAAGGCCCTGTGTGAAAAAGTAATTGGACCACCCCAAAGCAATGGCGAAATAGTAACTCGAGAGCTTGGTGTCCCTAATACATAACATCTTCTCTGGGGTAAATGCAAAACAATGTCTCCTTACCAGCTCGGAGCAGGTCAGCCAGCAGTCCGCTCCACTCTGTCCTGAACTCATTGGCTCCGGTCAGGCTGCCGTCGCCTCCGATGACACACAGGTTGGTAATTCCGAGCTTCACCAGGTTGCAGGCCGCTTTCATGCGGCCCTCCCTGGCTCTGAAGTCTTTGCAGCGTGCACTACCTATGACTGTTCCCCCCTGATGCACACCAAAAGACCAAAAGCTGTTGAGCACACTTGCATCTTGTGACAACTCCCAACCTCATCAAAGCTTAAATGATACAAATGGCATGTCTTTTGTACCCTTAGGGCCACCGTCGTTTCCCATCTGTCGACCGGTGCAATATGAAATATCCATGAGCAGACTGCTCAGACACTGCTACTTTTACATGTGATGGGCCCACATGCATGTTGTCAACTCACCAGCTGAAGCATCATGGAAACACTCTCCCACGTGGCAGGCCGAATGTTTTCTCCTCCATCCACCAGGCCCTGGTACCCCTGAAGCACAGATTAATATAACCAGAATCTTTTTCATTACACTTTTCATATATTTGGCATATATTATAAAACTGCTGAATGTACAGTATAGTACATAGTCATGTAGGAATATCACAGTGCTTGAATTGTTTCCTACCTCATGAACAAAGTAGACTTTGGCTCCAGTGTAGATACCTACTCTGACTGTTGCTCTTACAGCAGCATTCATACCTGACATACACAAATGGAGATTTCGTTCGATTTCAAGAGTTGTTTTAATTTATGATCAGAGCATGGTCAGTAATAGTAGTTGTAGTGCTAGTAATAGTTCTACTCGTACGACTTTTGCGGTAGTAGTTGTAAGAGATGTAGTCGTACTGGCAAATGTCGCCTTTGTCATCGTACTACTGGTAGTCTTCTTAGAAGTAGTCGCAGTAGCACTGATACTCATAGTAGTAGTCTCACTAACAGTACTCCATACTTGTACGAGTAGGAGAAGTAGTTGTACTAGTCTTCTTTCATACGACAGTGCACAGGATGGGCCATATTCTCCCGTTTGGACTTGACCTTCTTTTACCCGCCTTGCACACTTCTCATTTATGTGTATTCTCCTGTCCAGACTTCTGATACACCAACTGTGAGAAAACTGGGAATGAATGCAGAAACACCAAAGCGGCGTGAGTCATTGAATTCTGAGGCTGGGGGTAAATTATGGTGCATGAAGTCTTCCTGAGACTTATAAATGTCATTTAAATCTTTGAAAAAGGTGCACCAGAGATGCACCAAAAAGCACTAGGGGCAATTCTAGCACCAGAGGTTTAGGGGTACCGAACACCCGGCCAGGAAAGATACATTTCACTGTTTTGTACATTTTAATGCCATTTCTTAACAAGAGAAGCTTAACACTTTTTGGGAAGGTCTGACTAAACCATCAAATCTGATGATTTAGTCAGATTTAAATGCATAAATGTTGAGCTGCAGCAACAGAGGAATGGATTGGATTTCTAAAACACACAAATTGTAACCCTAATAGTTCCTGAGGGAGAGATTTTAATACAGCAGCACCTCTGCATGCACATTATCATACACAATATATAGTTGGGTAGTGTGCTATCTGAGAATAACAAGACTATTTTATAAGTGTAAAAGTAAACTTTTGATTTCTGTATTCTTTGTTGTTGAGGTTGTTGTTTTATTACTATTCTATTTGTCATTCTCTTTATTTTTCTTATTAATTTATGTACTTTGTTATTTTTTTTCTTCTCTCTTTTTTCTTTTTCAAATTTTAGACAGATTTGCATAGTGAAAGTACATGCATGGAGTGGGGGTGGGTTGGATAGACTGGATTGACCTCCTGGAGAGCACTGATGGTGGACTCGCCCATGTTCCGTGGGTGCCGCCTAGGTCCCAAAGCGGGGGACCTGGCGCCTGCCTAGGTCCCCTGCTTTGGCTACTGGTGGGGGCAGTGGGGTCCCCGTCACTCCTCGGGCCTGCTTCCTAACCTTCTCTCCATTCCTTGCGTCCCGCTGCAGTCTTCTCTTCCTGTTCTCGTGGGGGGCAGGTGGTCCCCTGCGGGCTGTGGGGTTTTCGTCCCAGCCTGGTTTGGGGGGGGGGTTCCACCTCCCACATTCGGGGGTGGGTAGTGGGTGCTGCTGGAATGTGGGGGGGGGGATCTTGGGGTCGGTGCTGCGGGGCTGGGTGGGGCAGCCCTCTTCGTCTGTGGTTGTCCTGCCTGATGGGCCCGACCTGCAGGAGCCATGCCTCTTAATCACTCACCAAGCACACACTCACACCACTGACTGTAAATATTTTTCTCACTAGTCACATCTGGGCACACATACATATCTAGGGGTTGCTGGGGGACTGGTATGGGGTCGGGAGGGTGCGGTTGTCGGACCGGGTTTCAGCACATCAGTGCCGTTTCCCGGTCCGGGCGCCCTGCCCCTCCGCTCTGCCTGCCCCCCAGGATTTTAATGCATCACACACACTCATCCCCATGTTTTTTAGTGCACCACATACACCCATCTCTGGGGGACAGTGGGTCTTGGGTGGGGGCCCCCCTGGCCTCTCCAGATTTTAATGCACCACACCACTCGGGGGGGCACTGATACACGGGGTAGGGCCAATGCCTGCCAGTCGGGGACCTGGCAGTCATAGTAACAGGGGTATAGGTGGCTTTTCACAGGGTGTAGCACTACTGCCCCATACAATACTCGTATCAAATGTTTCATTGATTCACTAGATCTATAAGGATTTACTTTTCTCATCTTGTTTACAGTTAGTGCTTTGTCTTTTGTTTTCTTTCCTCATACCCCTCTAGAAACTTTGTTCTGATCGACTCTGATTCTCAATAAATATCCATTATAATACTAAGAAAGCCCAGCGGCAGCTTAAAAACTCCTCTGTGACACAGTAAAACTGTTCCGGCATAAAAGGACTACAGATCCTCCATTCTGCTTCACCTATTAGCCGAACGGGACAAAAAATATATATACTGTAACAATATAGTGGGCTACAAACAGCTATGTGTAGCACACTTTAAATTTGAAAATTCCTGATGTAGAAGATACGGAATACACAATATACTGTGTTTACAATGAAATGCATGTTTAAAGTTCCATCAATAAAAATGTGGTGTGTCTGCTGTCTATATCAGCGGTCAGACACTAACAAAGTCCGCTAGCACAGATTTCTCCGCCAATAAATATCACTGCTAAAATGCTGTATAGGAGACTATCGCAGCTCTTCGATAAGCTCAATAAAACTTTTTTCAGCCTCTCTACATACATCTGATCGCCTTTTAGAAATTTCTTACAACTTGTGGTGGCGCATATTGTAAAAGTTCAAGTACAATATGAGGGTTCACTTTCCCGGGGTGCGAGACTTATTCCAGCCTCTGGAGCGCATTAAAGGAAATGTGCGCAAATCAATGGGAGAATGCGCGGACGACCAGATTTGACAGAGTACGCGCCCATGTGTTAGGGTTTCTCCACACAGTGTGTGTATCTGAAAAGGTGTTTAATTGACAGACTTAAGTGGACGGGATAATCCATTTAGCTTTTCTGACTCAAGTGCATGGGAGAATATGGCCCGATGGCGTTAGTAGAGTTCCTTATAGAGTGCAAACCACATGAATCCTGCCATTTTTCACCCCACTGGTAGTACAATAATCTTACATTTCGGGTTAGATCATTTAAAGTCGAGGTAAGAAATAGCTTTTTCATTGCCCAGCAACGGGTCAGATTTTCTGAATTGAAGAATGGCAATTGCAAAAAAAATAAAATAATAATAAAATAAAATTCACACACACCATATTGGACAACATTCAGAAAAAGCTAACGCTAGCAAACATTGACGAACGAGGCTCGCCTGGATTTACTTTGACATGCAAGTGAAAACTTGGGGTGGTAGCGATAGTAGTAAAAAGTGGAGACAATGGAGACTTCTTCGAGACATTTTGCTATATGCAACAGTACATACCATTTACAGCGGGTACGGAAAGTTTTCAGACCCTTTTAAATTTTTCACACTTTGTTATAATGCAGCCATTTGTTAAAATCAATTAAGTTATTTTTTTCCTCATTAATGTACACACAGCACCCCATATTGACAGAAAAAAACTAATTGTAGAAACGTTTGCTGATTTATTAAAAAAAAGAAAAACTGAAATATCACACAGCCATAAGTATTCAGACCCTTTGCTGTGACACTCATATTTAACTCGATTGTCCATTTCTTCTGATCATCCTTAAGATTTTTCTACACCTTTATTGGAATCCAGCTGTGTTTGATTATACTGATTGGACTTGATGAGGAAAGCCACACCC
This sequence comes from Phyllopteryx taeniolatus, assembly GCF_024500385.1. Classification (NCBI taxonomy): domain Eukaryota; kingdom Metazoa; phylum Chordata; class Actinopteri; order Syngnathiformes; family Syngnathidae; genus Phyllopteryx; species Phyllopteryx taeniolatus. The sequence continues at coordinate 48,945,088 of NC_084502.1, read as the reverse complement.
CTGTCTATATAAGACCTTACAGCTCACAGTGCATGTCAGAGCAAATGAGAATCATGAGGTCAAAGGAACTGCCTGAAGAGCTCAGAGACAGAATTGTAGCAAGGCACAGATCTGGCCAAGGTTACAAAAAAACTTCTGCTCCACTTAAGGTTTCTAAGAGCACAGCCGCCTCCATAATCGTGAAATGGAAGACGTTTGGGACGATCAGAACCCTTCCTAGATCGGGGGAATCGGGGGAAAAAGAGCTTTGGTGAGAGAGGTAAAGAAGAACCCAAAGATCACTGTGGCTGAGCTCAGAGATCCAGTCGAGAGATAGGAGAAAGTTATAGAAGTCAACCATCACTGCAGCCCTCCACCAGTTGGGGCTTTATGGCAGAGTGGCCCGACGGAAGCCTCTCCTCAGTGCAAGACACATGAAGGCCTGCATGGAGTTTGCTTTTTAAAAAAAAAAAAAAAAAAACACCTGAAGGACTCCAATATGGTGTGAAATAAGATTCTCTGGTCTGATGAGACCAAGATAGAAATTGTTGGCCTTAATTCTAAGTGGCATGTGTGGAGAAAAACAGGCACTGCTCATCACCTGTCCAATACAGTCCCAGCAGTGAAGCATGGTGGTGGCAGCATCATGCTGTGGGGGTGTTTTTCAGCTGCAGGGACAGGGAGACTGGTTGCAATCGAAGAAAAGATGAATGCGGCCAAGTACAGGGATATACTGGACGAAAACCTTCTCCAGAGTGCTCAGAACGTCAGACTGGGCCGAAGGTTCACCTTCAAAAAAGACAATGACGCTAAGCACACAGCTAAAACAACGAAGGAGTGGCTCCAGAACAACTCCGTGACTGTTCTTGAATGGCCCAGACAGAGCCCTGACTTAAACCCAATAGAGTATCTCTGGAAAGACCTGAAAATGGCTGCCCACCAATGTTCACCATCCAACCTGACAGAACTGGAGAGGATCTGCAAGGAGGAATGGCAGAGGATCCCCAAATCCAGGTGTGAAAAACTTGTTGCATCATTCCCAAAAAGACTCATGGCTGTATTAGCTCAAAAGGGTGCTTCTACTAAATACTGAGCAAAGTGTCTGAATACTTATGGCTGAGTGATATTTCAGTTTTTCTTGAATAAATCTGCAAAAATTTCAACAATTCTGTTTTGTTTCTGTCAATATTGGGTGCTGTGTGTACATTAATGTGGAAAAAAAATGATTTTAGAAAATGGCTGCAATATAAAAAAAAAGAGCAAATTTAAGGGGGTCTGAATACTTTCCATCCCCACTGTACATGAGCCTCTGCTTGGTAAAATGTATGTGTCAGATTAATATTGAATTGTTCAACTTTAGGGGCATTCAACTTTAGAGGTTCCACTTTCGAGTAACCAGTATTATTTTATTTACCTGCTTTTGCCAGTATAAAAGTATCAAAGGGGAGTAGGGCTGTGTAGATACCATGCACGCAACTAATCATCTCAAACCATGAAAGGAAATCTGACCTTTCATTACACTGACAGCAGACTAGGCCAAAATAGGCACAGAGAAAAGGACAGGAGGCGCGTTAATGGCACTCCATATGTTTCGCACCTGGATACACCAGACCACCAAATGCCACAGTGTGTGTGTATGTGTTGTGACAAGTTGGCAGGCTGCAGCTCTTGTTTCACTGAACAGCTGCTGTCGATGGTGGGCTCAGGGGTAAGAAGGAGGGAGTGTTTCCTCACTGTGCCAGAACAAGGTCACCGCCACTAAAATTAGCCCCAAAGACGCAAATGAAAGGAATGCACAAAAGCTTGGAATAAGCATCATGTTAGAATATGAGATGAATCAATGACCTCACTACTTGGGAGGTGGCGAGCGGGAGCATGCAGAGGTTTGCGCCTCCCGATTGCAGTTGAAAGAGAAAGACTGCTGCATATTTGGAGCCTAATTTGTCACATCATCTAAATTAACAGAGAGAGCACACGCAAATGCATCAATTTTTATTCTGCAAACATCAAACAAAACTTCATTATTCTGCAAACGTCACACAAAACTTAACACTTTGAGTGTTGTGTTAAATACAAATTAACACAGACAAATGTCATGCACAGTAATTATCCAGCTGGGTTCACTTCACAGACACACTAACAATCAGGAAACATCACGAGACTGCAAGTTGCAGATGATACAATCTTACCTTGAGCGTCGCCTCCAGATGTCAGCACGGCAATAGAGCATCCCAGCCCCATCTTCGTGGGGTCCGTGATCGAGTGTAGGTTCTTTGACATGTTTCTCGAGTAAGCAGCGAGGGCTATGATGAAAGGGAAAGAAGAAAGAGAGATCGAGAGCGTGTGCTCTACTCCTGGAAGTGAACAGGCTTTATAGTCCACTGGTGTCCTGAGTCTACTCCCACTGGCATCCTCCACCAGCACTCAGAGAACTAAATATACATCCGAGCACCTGCGCTAGACATGGCAAAACAAAACACATGATCCTCATTGATACAAAAGTATTTGGACAGCAGCTGATTTCACCAACATGAAAGAAAAATGATCGAACAAAGTTGGTCCCGACCTTTACCTTTCACACTGAACACCGATGGGAAAAGTGTTAAAGGGACTCTGTTGTATTTCACCCCAAAAGTGTTTTAACGGGGTTCTCTGCACCATCCAAGCCTTTACCCGTCTTTGTGCACAGGGAAAAGAAAGGGGTTAACGGGATACCTACTATTTTTAAGTGAAATAAAGACTCCAAAACAGACCAGTGGTCAGGCCACAAACTGTACATAAAAACATTTATTTCCAAAAGCTAGATTAAAAAAAAATTGAAACAAATAATTTAATTGTCAAAAAGTGCTAGTCCACAAAAGGACAACAGAATGAGAAAACACCCTTTTAGTAGGTGTTCGCCTGAGCACATGCACATCAGAGCGCAGTCATTTACCCAGGTCTTTTTTTGGAGGGCTGGAGAAAATTGGAACGGAACAAGCATACCTCCTTCAGAGCCAGTGCTATCAATTCTGTACTGCGACTACAACACAGATCTTTATTTAGTTGATAATCACAACAATACTTTTTTTAAAGGAGAGGAACTCAAGTACCAATGTTTGCACAGTGTCCGCAACATTCGAGGGATCTGTATTAGTGCTTCAAGAAAAATCACTTAATTCGTTCTCTTGAGGTGGAGAGGAGCACAGAGAGGAAGCATCCAAGCTCAGTGGAAAAAAATTCTGGAAGAAAAAAACAAAAACAAAAGTGTACAAACTTGTGAGACAACCCCCACGGGAATATGTACAGTGGCACCTTGAAGTTGGAACACGCAACAGTTGTAACATTTGGAGTTGGACAAAAAATGTTATGAAAACTATGCCTCAAAGTTCAAACAGGTTGTGGAGTTGGAATCATTATCATGTGAATCATCAGACCCTAACAAGACCTCCTTTCAGCCAGTGTGGGTTTTGCTTTTTCTTTGGCCTTTTGTGATACTTATTCTGGAAGGATGATAGTTGGAGATGATTGCCAGTAGTCATGGATGACTGTGTGTTGCTCCTGTTCAGCAATGTTCAACACACTGTACTAATTTTATTAATTGGAGACTCTGTATAATTGCTGTTGGCTTGACAGGACTGAGCTTTTTTGTCAATAAAGGACTTGGCTTTGATTTTGATCTTCAATGACTTAGTCCATTGGTGAGCTTTGACAAGGCGCACCGAGTGAAGCTGTAGACTGCTACGTTAACTTGTCACTACTGATGTAAAGGTAGAATGTCCTGTTTTAATGTTACATGACATTAGCAGTTGATTTAATTATATATGTATAACCCCACATTCATCATGGAAGTTTAAGACTATTGTATTTTTTTTAACAAGTTAATATGAGTTGTTAACTTCTGCTTACACAGGTGAATCTCAAGTAATGCCATGAGAAGGCTCATTTATAGAAGTTGCTCACTTTAAAAGTGAAACTTGTACATTATGTAGATTCATTATACACATGAAATACTTTCCAGAAATTCCTGCCCAATTTCTGTTAGGTTTTCATTAGTTGTAAATTATAATTATAATCAAAATGATTTATAAAAAAAACATTCAATGTTTAGTAATTTGATATAATATACAAACTTCACTTATAAATTGAACTATTGAAATAAATCAAGCTTTCCACTATATTCAAATTTATTAAGCTGCACCTGTACTTATAACAATTAGGATCCATGTTACTTCAAACCTAGCCTGTACTGTTAAATTTAAAATTTTGGGGGCAGGGGTTAGTGAATTACAGCTAATTACACCAAATTAATCTCAATGAGAAATCTTGTTTAAGAGAACCAAATGGAAATTTGACCAGAACAACTTGTGGTTCAGCTTTGAGGTCCCACTGTAGGTTTTTGCTCATATTCAACTGTTTGCACTCACAGTGGACTCTTCAAAGTGGCGCAAGGACGCCACCGGGTCTCTACAGCGGGGTTGAGAGGGTAGGAACCTGGGAGCATCTGCAATAGAATGGGAGGTATAGAAAGCAATCTCGTGGTCCAAACGTAGGTCCTCCAGGGGTAAAAGACGCTTCGGCAGCAACGCAAGTGCAGTGTTGGTCACAAAGGCCTTCTGGTCTAGAAAAGAGAAGTCCCACTTTAGAAGTGTATCTCAGCTCCGATGAGCGAAGATGGATGCGTTGCCGTTGTGTTACCTCCTTGCAGAATGTGGCGGGCTGGATTGATGCGACTAACAAGCTCACAAACTTCTTCCACGTCTGACAGATCCTGGCTGGGTCCCTCCTGACAGGTCAAGCTTTCATGCTTCTCAAAATGTAACTGTTTCTTGCCTGTGGAAAAAAAAATGACAGACTCTCTTTGCAGGGTTGGGATGGACTGCTGTGCTTCCTCAATCATCTGCGCCTCTTGATTGCCCTGGATGTCGCTCATCTTTACTTTGTCTTCACAGTGGCTTTTAATCTATAAGAGATAAGAAAGATTCATTTCATCAATGAGAAGTTGCACTGTGGTTTTAGGTTGGACCTCGCTTCTTACAGGTAAGGCTTGAAGAACTGGGAGCTTCTTTTCCCTGTTGTCAGGGCACTGTCCATCCTCTTGGTCAACAAATAACGTCTGGACAACTTGCTGCCACCACAAGACATCAGAGTTACAATTCTTAGTAGGTCGAATTTTCAGCGAGATTATTTGCAGTATGGTCATGAATTAACCTTTGTGAAAATTCAAAATGATTTCATTGTTGGTATGAAGATTTTAGGGCCACACTGACAAACTAAAAGATTACAAAATACAAAAGTTCTGAATTTACAAGTCACAATATTATTTTGGTATTGAAATATTGTCCTACAACAATTTAACGGACGACCCCCACCCCCTCATTAGTCCATAAATTGAGGTTCCACAGTAAAACAAAAACTCTTAACCTCGATAAAATCCCAAATATTGGGGCGATTGTTCTAATATTTTTAAGAGGTTGAAGTGGGCATGGATAGAGATGTCCATATACAACCCCAATTCCAATGAAGTTGGGACATTGTGTTAAACAAAATACAATGATTTGCAAATCATGTTCAACCTATATTTAATTGAATACACTACAAAGACAAGATATTTTATGTTCAAACTGATAAACTTTGTTTTTAGCAAATAATCATTAACTTAGAATTTTATGATTCCAACACATTCCAAAAAAGCTTGGACAGGTGGCAAAAAAGACTGAGAAAGTTGAGGAATGCTCATCAAACACCTGTTTGTCACAGTTTTGTGACAAAGCACGTATGAGGTCGTATTGGCCCATATTTCACTAACAAGTTGATTTTATGTATTTTTTGCTCAAGAAAATAAAACTGAAAACTAAAACTCATTACCAGTAACATCAAACCATTTTGGAGCAATTGGTAATTTTCTAATTGCATTTGGAACACCCCTTTTTCATCACCAAAATTGACAACACCCCACCCCCCATATCTTGGTGTGACGTCAGAGACAGAAGTGGAGAACAAATTCACTGCATAGCCGGTGTGGAAAGGAATGTACTATACTGATAAGTGGCAGTATGTAGCCATATTTTACATATTGCCGCTGTCAGGTGGAAGTAGATGTCTGTACATACTGTGCCAAAAACAGTGCCTCTGCCAAATGGTTTTTGAGGTGTGACACGCATGGGGCCTGTACCCTTCACCCCCTTGTTCTGGCTGGCAGCAGCTTTTTGATGACTCTTTGCAACAGACACTCGTTGTGGCTGCAGAAATAACACATTATTACAAGGTAACTTAAATACATGAAACTGTAAAGGATCATACACAACTATTATAATTATATAAACAAACAATATTAATCATAATAATAATAATAATAATAATAATAATAACTCATCCAGAGTCAACAAACTCACAAACATGGCATAAGATTGAGATCGTGGAGTTGCAGTTGATTGGCTGGAGATGCACACGCCCTTATTGTGCAGTATACTTAGCAAAGAGGAGGGATCGGTCTGGAACTCTGCATCTTTGTCAGAATTTTTTTTTTTTTAAAGGTAATTAGGTCATGTCAATATCCATTTGAAAGCACCATGGAGCACAATACAAATCAGAAAATGTATATGTACTGTCAGAAGCAAACAAGAAATTATTTTAATTGAAATGGACCTTTCACTAAGACCTCCCTTATCCTACATTTAGGTACTTTTATTTATTTTTCTTTCCCAGATATTTGAAATAATATCTGACTAAAAGCAATGGTGTAAAATCGATACAGATGTGCCTCAACGCCTCCTGTCCCCAGGTTGCCATCTTGCAATAGGTTAACATACAGATTTTAGCATGTTTGCATTCATTCATGAAATGCTGCCAAATTGACATTATGGATGGATGCAGCTTTTTAGAATGCTATCTTTTAGCATTGTCAGAATTTTCATTTAGCTGGGGCGAGAGTGACGGTAGGTAGACAGGGCAAGCCCAACTCTCAACAAATCTGTCACAAACGGCGGGTTTACAGCTTTGCAACACGTAGCATTGAAGAATGTTTTCACTGAATTATATTACATCTTACCTGCTGCCGCCAGACTCTTTTTAATTGGAAGTCTCTGTGGCTGCATGGCAGTAAAAAGGGGAAAAAGGGAAGGAAGTAAAATGCACAGAATGAATAGCATTGCAAATAAACATCTGTACCTACTGTGTCAAAAAAAACATCTCTGAAAGATGGTTTTTGAGGTGAGGCACGGATGGGACCTGCAGCCTTCACCCCGTCACTCTGGCTGGCGGCAGCTTTTTGATGGGTCTTTGCAACAGACACTGGTGGCTGCAAAAATAAATTATTCCAGGTTAACTTAAAAGTGCATGTAAAGCAAAAATAAATGTCTTCTAAATTTGACACGCCACACAGAAGAGGGTTTATAGCAACCCTGCCAAATTTGAATGATAAAAAAATTGGCAAGAATTTAAAATGAGGCTTTAAAATAGGGAAGAATCAACCCTTTGCCTCTGCTCTCAAACGCTGTGTCTGTTCGCTGAAGGTGCTGAATCCGACCCCCTCAAACGTCAATCAAATATCACTACTACAACCTGAAAAATGGATCCTACTTGGTCGAGCAACTTCCTTACCCCTACATATTCCTACATTAGGCCACCAGAACCAGAATCCAACTGCGACTCAGAAGACGCTGACCTATCAGAGAATCAGCCTTATACCTCTCAGTCTGCAGGAGAATATTTATTTCCTCTCATTTATAAGTTAACAATATGTAGTCCAGTATACTGTAACCTAACGTTAGCCACTTAAAGATAGGCTATGTAAAAGCATAGCAAACATATTTTTTCAGTTTATCAGATACTTTTGACAATATTCAGTAGTCAGATAAGTTATAAGAGGGGGGACTTGCCCAACTACATCACAGAGCAGCCGTTTAAGCGACGATCCACCATGCCATTCCTCCACTGATTTTTAATGCACCACATACAGTACATTCGCACATCCTTTGGGGAGCTGGTTGGGGGTGACGGTTGTGGATCATCATTGCCCCGTGACCATCTCGCCTCACCCCCATCATAATAAACAACACCCCACCACACACAATCACGGTACAGGGATAATGGTTGCCAGTCAGGGACCTGGTAACCATTAGACTTTACACCGATTTTATCGGCTGATAATTAGCATGTTATGCTGATTGGCTTTAATGTCATAATTCGCCGATCCGATCAATGACGTCATTGGATTTACTCCGCATCGCCATCGTGCACAGTATATTTGAATCCAAAAGCTAGTTTATTTTTAGCCTTGTCGCGTGTCTTTTGACGTAGTCCTGTAAATATCTGACGGCCAATAAAGTATTTAAAACAAAAAAATGTCGGCGGTGTGGGACAGACAACACGTAATGCCCAGATCAGCCTACAAGACAAATGTGCTCTTTCACGATTGGACTATGTCAGACTACAGCAATAAAATCTTGTATTAGGATACCACCGCATCCCGTTTTTTCCGATCACTGGGCTTCATTTTGTCAACTCAAACGCGTCAGGGTACACTCGTTACCATGGTGACGACAACACTAATGGATCACGGCGTGTGTTTGTAAGAACAAAATGGGGAAAAGCGTGTGTTGGTGGTCACCAGTGCTCAGGAGAGGACGTTCGTTTAAGGCTTGCTTGAGGTGTGTTCCCGTACTTTTAATACGATACGGCTCGCAAGCAGGCAACAAAAAGGTTATGTAGCCTAGCAAGCTAGTGGTACCACGAACGGTTGTACATAAACATGCCGCCGTTCTGTCGAATCATGCTCTCAAGATTCGGTGTGGGTGAAGTAATTGAATTCAAAATAAAGTCATTTAATTACAGTAAGTTAGCACCCATTATTTCTGTCATGTTGTAATGTTGGCTTGACCTGACTGATTAGAATACACGATCTGACGTGAGCAGTGATTTCCAACGTTTATGGAGCCAAGGCACATATTTTACAATTGAAAAATCTCACGGCACACCAACAAACAAAAATGTCACAAAAAGTGGATACATTAATTACTGTAATAGGGTATTCACATTTCTCTTGGCTTGACTCCTGGGGGCCTGTGCCCCCCCCCCACCCCCCTTGGGTCCCGCCTTCCTCTCCCCTCTCCTGGCGCCCTCACCTGTCATTGCTCGCGATGCGTGCTTAACATGAACTTGCTTTTGGTGGGCCGTGACCTTTTTCAGGTGGCAGCTGGCTCCTGCGTTGGGCCCTGTTGGTGGCTTGGGGGCCCCCATACTCTCTGGGGGTGGGGCGAGTAAGCCGGGGGGTACTAAGCGTGGGGGGGCGGTGGTCCGGTACCCATGTCCCTCCCTTTGGGACTGGTCGAGGTGCTTCGGTTGGGCTTGGGGACGGCCCTGGGCCCTGGCGACTAGACTCACTGGTTTGGCCCGCTCCTTGTGGGTGGAGGGGGCCGGACCCACCCTTCCTCAATGTGCCGGCTCAGCAACTCCATGCACCAGTTGACGAACATGCATGTGAATATGGTGTTCATTCACTAATAAGTTCCATAGACACCCTATAGGCTTGAATTACTTAATATAGGACCATTCATAATAACACAGGTTATAATAAGATCAACTCACAGGTTCTTACAGGTGTTTTGACACTTCAAAAGCATTCCACCACACCACTCATCAGTAGCACTGCCTTGCTCATTTCCCACATCCTGTCCTGTCCTTTTCTCTCCTCTTGTTCTATCGGTTATTTGTTGCATGTCCATTCAGCACAAAAAGCATACAGATCTACAAACCTGCAAGGCATCCAGCTAAACAGGTCAGTTCTTTTTAAAAATAAATAAATAAATGAAATAAAGCTACCCCCGGAAAAAGAAAATAAATCCAGAACACGGAAATAGTAAAAAACAATCTAACGCTATATCTCTACTATTCAGCACTACGTAGCTCTCAGTCTTTTCACGTTTTCAGCAATTATATGATGTGTGACATGTACTGTATAATGCATTTAGGAACAAATCTATGAAATTACATTACAATGACTAAGAACATGAAACTGTAAAGGATCACGCACAACTTAAAATGATATTATTATTACTATAATTAGTATTATAAACATAATGAGAATAATAATAATAATAATAAAGACTCATCCAGAGTCCACAAACTCACAAACATGGCATAAGATTGAGAGCGTGGAGTTGCATTTGATTGGCTGCAGATGCACACGTCCTCATTACGCAGGATATTTAGCAAAGAGGAGGGATTGGGCTGGAATTCCATTGCTTTGTCTGAAAAACATTTGTATTTTTTTTTTAAAAAGGTAACTAGGTCATCATGTTAATGTCCATTTGAAAGTATGATAGATCACTATTAAAATCTGATAATGAATTTGTGATGTCACAAGCAAACAAGCATTTATTTTATTTTCTTAATTTGTATTTGAAATGGTATCTGAAAGAAGGGCATAATGTAAAATCCATATGGATGTGCCTTAGCGCCTTCTGTACTAAGGTTGCCATCTTGCAATATTTTAGCATACAGACATTTGTTAGCATGTTGGCATTCTAATCATCTCAGTAGACTTGAGGACTTAAGAAAACTGTCCATTGAAGCATAAAATGTTGCCAAATTGACATTATGTGTGCAGACGGCTTGTTAGAATTCTAGCTGTTAGCATTGTTCTAATTTGTATTTAGTTGGGGCTAGAGTTAAAGTAGTTTTACAGGGCAAGCTCAACTATCAACAAATCTATCAGAAATGGCAGGTTACAGGTTAGCAACAGGTAGCTTTAAAGGGGACTCAGATTAATATTATGTTTGTGTAATAAGAATTAAATAGAATAATTAATCAGTGTGGCGCCACAATGGTCGACTGGTTAGCAGAGCTGCCTCACAGTTCTGAAGTCCTAGGTTCAAATCTGGCCTCGCCATGATCTTCCCGTGCCTGCAGAGGTTTTCTCCAGGTACTCAGATTTCCTCCCACATCCCAAAAACATGGATGGTAGGTTAAATGAAGATTCTAAATTGCCCATGGGTCTGAATGTGACTGCGAATGGTTGTTTGTATATGTGTGCCCAGTCAGCTGAGAGAGGCGCCAGCACGCCTCCGACCCTAGTGAGTAGAAGTGGTATGGAAAATTGATGGATGGATTAATCAGTGTAAGGGTAAAAGGGGGGGGGGGGGGGCTGCCATGTTAAGCGAAATAATTATCTGGAGAAGACCAGAAGTGACATCAAAGCTACAGTATGTAGCACGTTGCCTGCCAATACAGCGAGCCGTTGAACTGTGTCGGCTGACAGATTTCTAATAGCGATTTACTCATTCAATCCTGTGTACACAATGGCTGAAATGGAAAACAAGCAGCGGTCATTAGAGGAAGGGTAGCAAAGCGTAAAAGTGTCATCAACTTCGTAATGTGAAAGAGATTTGAGAAAAAAAAAATCAGCTCACAATTAATTACATGTACAGTAGATGACATTTATGATCATGGTTTATTATACTTTTGTACATGTAACGAAATCGAATATGTATCTTATTGTGGGAGAATATTTACCAGCTCTTTATTTGCATTCATGCGAGAGTGTAAAGAATCAAAAATGGCAGCCCCCCATAAGAGAGTATACTAAGGCAGATGCAATGTTTAAAATTTTTTTTTTAAGTTAATACTTCATAGATATGAGTCAACAGCACCTGATAAAGAAGACATGCACATTTAAAATATAACAACATTTTGACATCTTGGATTTGGTTCCCCTTTAAGAATGTTTGTATTGAATTATATCTTACCTATGGGTGCTACACTCTTATTAGTTGGAACTCGCTGTGGCTGTATTGGAGAATGAAAAAGAAAAAATTAACATAATTGGAAATAGATGTACATTTGGGATAAAAAGTCTACACACCCCTGTAACTGGAGATGTGGCTGAGTTGAGAATTAACCCATCAAATTCATGTTAAATGGGACTCGGCACAACTGCCACCATTTAAAGTGCCTCTAAATCCAAATAAAGTTCAGCTCTTCTAGTAGTTTTTTGCTGAAATTCTCTGGAGAGCTTGGCTTGAGTTGGAAGATGTGACTACAAAAACATTAGGAAAAGCATAGGAGAACATCTGAAATTTATTTGGAGTGAAAGACAATAAATGGTTGCAAGGAGTGCTGACTCCCATTTAACATGAGTTTGAATTCTGACTACAGCCACAACCCCAGCTATGAGGTTATCTCAGTTGTTTATTTTTACTTCCCCTCTCTAAAATACTTCTTTTTCCCCCCAATTGAGTTGTACAGGTTACAGGTCACATTAATGGGAGAAAAAGTTTAGAAATTATTTTTCACAAAAACCTGGCATTTGAACATGGGTGTGTAGACTTTTTAGATCCACAGTAAGTACATACCGTGTCGATAAAAGTCATGTGTTTTGAGATCTGGCACACAAGGGGCATGCAGGGTCCCCCCCCCTTCTTCACACTGGCAGCAGCTTTTTGATGACTCTTTACAACAGACACTCGTTGTGGCTACAGAAGTAATACATATTACATGGCGGATCACACACAACAATGAATAGTAACAACAAAGAAGCAGTAGAAGTAGTAGTCAACGACTCATCCTGAGTCCAACTCACAAACATGGCATCAGATTTTGAGTGCGGAGTTGCAAACGGCTGGCTGAAGGTGCGCACACCCTCATTACACAGGATACTTAGTAAAGCGGCCTGATTGGGCTGGAATCCTTTAGCTGCATCTGAAAAACATTTTCTTTAAATTACTGGACACGACAGCAAGAGCTTGTCAGTACATGAGTGAAATGACACTGTTCAGTACCTGCGCCATGTGTTTCTAGTCATGACATTTTATTTTATTCAATTTTAAAATCAGCAGCTCCCAATCTGAGGCCATGGTCCTCAGTTGGAAAAGGGTGGAGTGCCAAGGGTGAAGTATCGCAGGGTCTTGTTCACGAGTGAGGGAAGAATGGAACGGGAGATCGTCAGGCGGATCGGTACAGCGTCTGGAGTAATGTGGACTCTATCGGTCTGTCGTGGTGAAGAAGGAGCTCTCGATTTACCGGTCGATCTACGTTCCTACTCTCACCTATGGATATGAGCTGTGGGTCGTGGCTGAAAGAACAAGATCTCAGATACAAGCGGCCGAAATGAGTTTCCTCCACAGGGCGTCCGGGCTCTCCCTTAGAGATAGGGTGAGAAGCTTGGTCATCCGGGAGGGGCTCAGAGTAGAGCCGCAGCTCCTCGGCATCGAGAGGAGCCAGATGTGGTGGCTCGGACATCTGGTTAGGATGCCACACGGACGCCTCCCTCCTGAGGTGTTCCGGGCAACCGGGAGGAGGCCCCAGGAAGAAAATGAATAGATGGATCTTTGAGACTACAGCAGAATGGCAAATGACCAAAGAGAGCCAATCACAAGTGTCGGCTTTAGGAGAAAGTGATGTGCGAAAGATTTGACCTTCTGCAGCTATTTTTCAACTGTAACTAAAATTGTAATAATGGAAATTTCCAAAACAACTGTAATTTAACTACAAATTTTCTCCCGGTAATGTAATGAATTACAGTTACATACATTTTGTAATTAAATTATGTAATCTTGTTACATGTAATAGGTTTCCCGTCCCCTCCAACACTGCTTATAAGTCACTTTTCCATATGTCCCCTTAAATATTATATAAGTAGGTCCATTTTAGTTTGCTGGTACAGTAGTGTTCTGAGGGGTCCATTCAGGAGTATACCCCCGCGGTCTGCACTGTGAAAACAGGTTCGTTATACACCGTGTTCAAAATGATCATGAAAATGATGAAAAAGACGATAGTCGATCCAATGAAAGTATAATTATCCAAATCAACCGTTAAGAGTACAAACTTCCCAATTATAGTAGAGTAGCAACGTCTTTTTTTTTTTTTAAGGTTGCAAAGACCTGAAAATAGTCATTTGTTGAATTTGCAGCATTAGGAGGTCATATGTATTAAAATTAAAATCTATTTCAATCCAACATATATTAACAGGTCAAGTTACATTTTGACATAGGACCGCTTATTTGATAGCAGCTTCACAATTGTTCCATCCATTGGACTGAATTTCTGTCATATTTGTCTGAATTTCTTTATATATATATATATATATATACACGTATATACATTATGTAATTCTGTGATGGTTAAAGGCTGTCTTTAATTTGTGTATTTAATTGAGGGATGTTTAGATCCTTAATAAAAGTTAAAATTTCTTTTTGATCTGGATTGTTTGAAGATGCGTATAAGTTGTAATAAAATTGTAAAGAAAATGTCATTTCTAGAGGTGACTGTACAGTTGCCGTTTGAATCTTGAATGGCTGTAATTAATGACTTATTTATTGCGCTGAAGTTGGTTCGCAAGGAATTTTCCCGATTTATTATTGTACTCAAAGTTAGTGTATTTTAACTGTTGTAGAAAATCTGTTCTTTTTGATAAGATAACGTCTAACTGATGTTTTGCCTTTTGAAGTTGGTTTCTTAGTGTATCTATCGGATTAATTGCATAGTCTTCTATGAGGTGTTTTATTTTTTCCTCAATTTAATTTTCCAATTTTTGTTCTTGTTTTTTCTTATACAAAGAATATGATATGATTCGACCTCTCAAAACAGCTTTCCCGGTTTCCCACAACAGAGATGGCTATATGGTTGGGGAGTCGTTAAATTTTAAAAACTCATCCCATTCCTTCCTCACAAAAGAATCAAAATCTGGGTCCTTCAATAGGGTCGTGTTGAAGCGCCATTTTGTTGGGGGTCTCAAATTTGATTAAACTTTTAGATTGAGAGAAATTGGTGCGTGATCACTGATGATGATTGGATGTATTTTGGGAGTACTTCTTTGAGCTGCCGAATTGTTTGAAAGAAAAATCTATTCTTGAGAAAGAGCGGTGAAGCGATGAGAAAAATGTGAATTCTCTTTCTGTACGGTTTTTCAGGCTCGTGTGCCTTTGTCACAGAAATTCTTCATCAACAGGTACAAGACTACCCCTCTCATTAATCTCCTTGGGGAACTGGTCGTTCATTCCAAACAAAGTCCCTTTAAGCTCCCGACCTTTGGATTTTACAAACACTTTTTGCTGAAAGTGTTCAAACTTTGCAATGATGGGACGTGGTCCGTTTCCTGGACGAGGGCCTCCCAATCGGTGGACGCGGTGAAAAGTAATCTTGTCGATTGTATCTTGAGCGCGGACATCATAAACTTTTTAATCTGCTCCTCGGGGTCTTCCAAAGCATTGTCTGGAATTCCTGAGAAAATGAGGTTGTTGCGCATGCTTCTTGATTGAATGTCCAACGTAGTTTCTTTCATGAGTTTATATTCCAGTCTAAGAGTTTGTAGTTCTGCTGACGTTGACATCATGTTTGATCGAAGCGCAGTATTATCTAATCTTAGCTCATTCACCTGTTGTTGCGTGAATTCCAAGCTCTTGCTGAGTTCGGTAATCTCCTGGCGAAGCAAATCAAGTGCAATTGACAATTTCTTGTCGATTGAGAAGAGGACACTCGTCTGTATCTCTGTCGAATAAAGCAAATCCTCAGTTGAGGTGGAAAAATCCGTTTTCTTTCCTCTTCAGCGCCAGTTCGACGGATAGGCTGGGATCCTCCATGCGAGACGTGCTGGTGTTGACGTAGCTGCACGGATATCAAGTGGCCCTCTGTAAGATACCGCTGCTTGCGAAGCTGGCGAAGGAAAAAAAGAAAGAACGAAGCGACCATCCGACGTTGAAAAAGACTTGTGAAAAGAGAAATTTTATCTTGAAGTAGCTGTTTTTTCTTTTTCAAGACTGTGCAAAGGGTGCCGCCATGTTTTTCGTCTTCAGAAATCACGCAATCTCTTTCATTGTCGCAGCATGCTCCCTCCTCTCACCCTCTTTGCATTGCATAGTAGAGTTTCAAGTTGCACTTACGGATGTAGCGCCGAACTGTATTTTCTCACGCTCTCGTTCACAAAGAGGTGACCCTCGCCCCATGTTTACTTGTGAATGACTGAGCAATTCAGGGAAGCTCCTTTTATACCCAATCATGGCACCCACCCGTTCCCAATTAGCCTGTTCACCTGTGGGATGTTCCAAACAGATGTTTGATCAGCATTCCTCAACTTTCTCAGTCTTTTTTGCCACCTGCCCCATCTTTTTTGGAACGTGTTGCAACCATAAAATTCTAAGTTAATGGTTATTTGCTAAAAAAAATTAAGTTTATCAGTTTGAATTTCATTAGAATTGGGGTTGTATTCTGTTTAACTTCGGCTAATCTTCATTCCTCCCCTTTCCAGTGCATGGCTCCACCTTTCTAACTGTTCCTCCACCTGCTCCCCGCTTTCACTGCAGATCGCGTCATCTGCAAACATGGTCAAGAGGGATTCCAGTCTAACCTCATCTGTCAGCCTATCCATCACCACTGCAAACAGGAAAGGGCTCAGTGCTGATCCCTGATGCAGTCCCACCTCCATCTTAAACTCCTCTGTCACACCTACAGCACACCTCACCACTGTTCTGCTGCCCTCACACATGTCCTGTATTATTCTAACATACTTCTCTGCCACTCCAGACTTCCGCATGCAGTTCCACAGTTCCTCTCTGGGTCCTCTGTCATAGGCTTTCTCTAGATCTACAAAGACACAATGTAGCTCCTTCTGACCGCTGTACTTTTCCATCAACATCCTCAAGGCAAATAATGCATCTGTGGTACTCTGGGCATGAAACCATACTGTTGCTTGTTGCTTGCAAATACTCACTTCTGTCCTCAGTCTCGCCTCCACTACTCTTACCCATAACTTCATTGTGTGTCTTATCAACTTTATTGCCATTCCACATTATTTCAAGTTTCAGCCTCATCACTCGATCTGATACTCTTTTCACCTCAGACATTCTTAGCTAACTCTTCCTTTAAAATAACCCCTACTCAATTTATCTTCCCATCTACACCAAGGTAAAATAATTTAAACCCTACCCCTAAACTTACTCCCTTTCCACCTGCTCTCCTGGTCACACAATATATCAACCTTTCGCCTCATCATCATGTCAACCAACTCCCGAGATT
Organism: Phyllopteryx taeniolatus; assembly: GCF_024500385.1. NCBI lineage: Eukaryota > Metazoa > Chordata > Actinopteri > Syngnathiformes > Syngnathidae > Phyllopteryx > Phyllopteryx taeniolatus. Next base: position 48,928,120 of record NC_084502.1, on the reverse strand, counting down.
TTCCTGTCACAGTCCCAACATTCAAAGTCCCCACATTCAATTCTAGGCTCCGTGCTTTCCTCTTCTCTTTCTGCCTAAGAAACCGCTTACCACCTCTCCATCTTCGACCCACAGTAGGTCAATTTCCACCGGTGCCCTGCAGGTATACGGTGGCGGGGGCGGACGTTCTTAACCTGGGCCACGACCGATCCGGTATGGAATTCTTTAGATGAACGCTCATATTTGTTTGGCAAAGTTTTAAGCCGGATGCCCTTCCTGACTCAATCCTCTGCATTTATCCGTGCTTGGGACTGGCCTACAGTTTGCACTGGCTTGTGCCCCCCATAGGGCTGCATTAGTTCATCATCCATTTTGCAAAGTATAATTTGCAGTCAGCTAAAAGTGTTGCTGTCCGTGTTTACCTGAAAATATCTCCATACAGCTGACATGGCTCCTACCAGGAAAGGCTGGGGAAGTGGTATTGGTCATAATATTGGAGCATTTTTTCAAGTAAGAGTACAAATGTACAGTAGATGTATAGTATTGCCACTGATACTGATATTGGTGCATCCCTTCTAATTGTATGCATTTTATTCTCTCGCTCTACCCTGCCATGAGCATACCCATTCTTTCCACATCTACCTGTACAATTTGAACCCGATTTGTCCGGGCTAATTGTAATTACTATTATTATTATTTTCCAAGGTTATGTCGAAGAAGTCGGGGTTGTGGCTTAGCGCAGGTCAATTATAAGTTTGATTTTTATGCTGATTAAAACTAAAATTGGCATGCTGATTCCGAAACTGCAGTCAGTTTTTTCCTAGCGCGTCAAGTTTTTTTCTCCACAGCTTACCCTCCAGATGAGCAAAATTCCACTGATTAGCTGTAGTATGACTTGCCATCTGATTACGATTGGACTCATCTACAGCTATCGGCAACTTGTTTGTGTAGTCACGATTGAGACAATGCAGTGAGAGGTGTGTGCAGCTCCCAATTGGTCAGTACTATCAATATCTGCAAACAGAAAGCTCGCATAATCGGAATTAAGAGGATTTGTGCTGGCTTTTCTCTTAACCTTGGAACCATGGATATACCATTGTAAATTCTATTTCGTTTTATGCTGTTTTTTTATATTTTCAAAGTTTGTAACTATGCCATCTTGGTGTTTTATTTACAAAGGTATACATTTTTTTTGTTCCACTTTGTTCAAAAACTTGACGTGATCAAGAAAAACTGAGATCAGTTTTGGATTCGCAACCAAAAATTTGTTAAAAACAGTTGTCAGACCTAACTCAACAAAAATAGTTTTCCCAGTGTAAGGATGCACAACTGTGCCTCGGTTGCATTCGAAAGGGCTTAAAAGTGCACACAACTGCACTAGTAACATGCGAATCTGCATAGTGAATTCACCACAGGGGTCGCTTGAGAGGTTATCCTGTGCGTTCCCACTTGGATTGGAGATGTCAATTGGATCTTTGAGACTGAGATGGGTCATCTTATCCAAACAGACAGAAGATGAGGAGGAGGAGGAACTCTTCTGATGTGTAACATTTTCAGTCTTTAATGTCTCAAAATGGCCAGGATCCATTCCATGAGACCTAAAGTTCTCCTTTGCTGCTGCTACTGTGCTTTTTAACACAGCCGGACACTTCAGGGGGTTCTCTTTTGCCTTCGGGGTTTTTATACAAACATTTTTTTCAGACTGGACAGAATGGGCACCACTTTTTGGCTGTGAAGTTACATCTATTGTCAAGCTCTTATGCCGAGACATGTTGAAAGGCGTAGACCTGGTGCATGACTTTGCCTTCTTGGCTTTCCCCTGCAGTTAAGAGATACGGAGTTAACACAAAAGAAGAAAATTATGCAGTGTCAAAATGATGGAAACAACACACTCACGGCCAAGAGTCCCTGCTCCCACTGAGCAGCATGAAAAGCCGTTGAAGGTTGGAGAGACTTGACGAGCACTGGAATTCTGCTTGGCCGAACGGGCGGCTTCCTCCCAGGATCTTGGTCCTCAGAATCCCTATTAGGAAACTTCGGCGCAGGCACAGGCTTTGAGTTCTTGGGCACCAGTGCCATCCTGTTTTTCTCATTGTTCACCCTGAGCAGAAAGACCACAAGGTAAAACTGATCAATTTAATTTTCAAACTAGGAAGGGAAGGAGATGAGGTGCTGAGAAGTTATAAGCAGTGTTGCACACAAAGACAAAAAACAAAAAACAAAACAAAATAATACATTCATATGTACAGTATCATGTACAAAACTTCTACATATTTGGAATTTTAACCATAGTGTGGAAAAACATATTTGTTTGTTTTTTAATGTGTTTGTATCTGGTTGATTGCATACTGTAGCTGCTGTGACAGTTAAATTTTTCTCACGAGAAAAATGCATGTTTTGAAACTGGGACACGGTACTTTGTTCGATACGCTCTACATGGTATAATACACCCTTATGGACTGCAGATTTTCGGTTTTGCAGTGGGGCTACACTCAAGGCAAGTTAAATAAAACAAAACATGATTGCTGGCTTCGCCCAAATTATTGTTTCAGTAATGTTTGTCTGCCTCTTCCACTAAAAGAGTGCAAAACCCTCTTTTAAATACAGTGGAAACTCATTTTAAACAGACCCCGAGTTAACGGATATTGGAAGTAACAGACTGGCACCATAAGCAACATGGCTAATTTGCATGCACCAGGATACTAGCGAATCGCATGTAAATTAGCTATGTGCTTGCACGCTGGCTTGCTGCTCTCTTGAAAACAGCAGGCCCTGATTCAAATCCTGGCTGGAGGAGGTAAGTTTGAATAAAATTTTAAACTAACATTTTCAAGTTTTTTTTTTTTTTTATTTAAATGTATTTATAGTAAATGTGTACTGCATAGTGCATTTTAGGCCATAAAAAAAGTGTAAAAGAATAATTTGGTACTGTATTGTTGTATTTAGGCTATGAAACAAGTGCTTCAATATAAAGAGGCAATCGGCTGTAACGGACAACGCCGGCTTTATTTTGGTAGCTTTCTACTGACTGTTATTGTTCAATTACCATTGGTTGAATAGGGCTCTTAGCATCAAGCAGCTTTTAGTGAACATAGGACTTTGATTTGGAGCCTGTTTGACTGGTGAAGTGCGTTTGAGTCCATCTGTTTGTGATGTTTGACAAGAAAGCGCACAGAGTGAAGATGTACACTGCGACGATAGCTTCCTACGCTAGCCGCAAGCTCAACACTGACTGAGTTTTTTGTGCTATGTTTTACATTAGTGGCTGATATCATTTTATACGTGAGTGACAATGCTTAAAAAATTAGAAGCATGCATAATGCATCTGAATTATAGTGTGCCATTTGTAAAGGGAGTTGGTAAGAATATGTGGGAGGGCTGTGAAAACTGAAAGTACTCCTCAAATAAAGTTTCTCCAAACATGCTTTGTTACTTGTTTGTTATTATCACTATAATCTATGTCAGAGAGTCAATTTCTCCAGGTAAAATGGTTTTCATTTGACACTCTGTTTAAAGTGTCCATCCTCAAGCTTTTATTTTGATACTTGCAGATATCAGCAGTTTGAATTTTAGCTACATATTTAGTTTCACCTGAGCATTTTAGATTCAACATTTAAAATTCAGGTCTAACATATTTGGATATGTTGACAAATGTAAAATAAAAAAAATTAAAAAAAAAAGTAACTCAAGAACTCAACACTTTTTTGAACATTATTTGAAGCTAAATGGGACAAAATGTTGCTTGTTACTTTTAGCGTGAGCCACTTTGCGAACTAAATCAAGGGAGTGTTCGAGAGTGTTTTGTTTTTAATGGGTTGATATTGACTTGTTAGCTTCTGCTTCTACTTGCATGACAAGTAATTTTAAAGGAATAATTGAATCATAGTCTTATAGTTCAATGTTTTATGGTAGTGACAGTTTGGACTGGGGAAGAAATTTTAATTTGTTTAACTTTCAAGGGAAGGAATAACTATGTTGCTATGTTGCACAAAGCAGACAGAATTGATTCAGTGGTCAAGTAGGGGAAAACAATATCATAATTTTAGTATTTTCTGCACAGAACAATAGAACTGAACCTACTTGGAGGAGGTAACAAGACGCCACCCACAACCAAACCACAAAACACACGCCTGCAATTACAAATATGCAATTACGTATGTGACTTTCTCTCTTACCTCCGAAGGTAAGCGCTGATTTCATCCTGCCTTTGCACACGAAGAACTGGAGAGCCGTCCATTATAAATCAGATAACTTCAGTATTGTGTCGTGTCAGGAGTGGAGAACGACTGGAGGCTAAGAAGAGTCCTTTTAACAACAAGTTAACATAAGTTACTGTATTGTGAGTTATCAGTCATTCTAGTGATACAACGAGAAAATCAGAAACAGAAAGGCGTAAACAAAAACAAAAAACAAAGTATAAACGGTCATTAGTTTGTCATTCCAGGCATTTAAGTGAACGAGTGTTCAAAAGCCATTAGCTTGAAAAACCATGCCCGTGGCTAAGCAGTCGTACATACGTTAACTAACTGTAGGGCGATAAAACGGCGTCTTGCTCCCCCAAGAAGTCCCAACTTTGTTTTCATGAATTTGATCCGCTTTTACACTTAAACTTAAGCCCCTGAAATGCTCCTACACGCCGCGAGTGGACTGCTAACGTCTTGGACTAACAGCCGTTTGTATTTACCGCGCTTTGCCATTGGCTACGATTGGAAACCGTATGAGCCAATCACCATACGTTCCGTTTTGCTGCATTTCCTTTGGCCAATGAGCGACGGGGTTTCATAAACAACCCTATGGCAACGACGGAAAGTCATTGAACCATGTGATTTTACGTCTCCTTTTTTCCCAACATGCATTCATCACTCACCAGTAACGATGGTTTGCAATAAATTAAAGAAAATTTATTTGACCGAGTTGCTAAAAAGAGAAGACGTATGCGAGAATAAAAGTGAAAGTGTGGATATTTTAAAGGCATCTCAGACTCTCCATTCATCATCATTCACGTACATTTTGGTCACAAGGTTCGCCTTTTCATCTACAGGCACATTATACATTATGAATATAGTTAAGTATTGATGTAAAACACATTGATTATATTTTATTATCTTGATTATAGGTTGAAAATGATTTGCAAATCTTTGCATTCTGTTTTTATTTATGTTAACATCAAAATTTCATTGAAGTTGGGGTTTGCATGAGTCCCCTGAGGTGGGAAGTGTGCATCCATTCGTGTCGACAATGACTAATCATTTATTGTTGAAGTCATGTGGAATGGCAAAGAAAGTCTTGCAGGACTCCCAGAGTTCATCAAAATTCTTTGGTTTCATCTTTCAATTCTCTTGTTTTATATTACGCCAGACATGCTCAACAATGTTAATGTCCTGTGAGTGCATGGGCATGCTAATCCTGGAGCACCTCGACATGCTTGGCTGTCAGGAACTTTGATTTAGAGGCTAAAGTATGAGAAGGAACGCCATCTTGCTTGACCTCTCGTGATTTGGAATATAATGGGCAGCAAACGTTTTGTAAAAATTTTCAGCATGAATCTTGGGTCATTGTATGTTCCAACAGGTCTGATGCAATATTTGTGGCAACTGGAATGCAGTTCAATGGATGATTCATCAGAAAAATCAATCTTCTCCCACTTTTCCACTGCCCATTCTTTCTACAGGCTCTGACCTTGGCAAATACCACACCATTTTTTTGTTGTCTTTTGGTTAATTCTCATTTTTTAGCCCTAATTTTCCATTGAGACCACTGAATGAGGGAATCTGACAACCTTCTTGTAGATAAAAGGGTTTCCTAGTGACCAGTTGTAATGTAGCTCTTTTACAGCTGAGAAAAGGCTGAACCTGGGCTGTAGAAGTAACAAACAGTCAGATGTCTTACAAGGTCCATCTGACCTGGGCATGTCACGGATGTCACCAGTTTCTTGAAATCTTTTTCTCATCCTCTCCCCTTGACACGTGGATACATGGAAGATTACTGCCCCCACAGCAGCAAACTTGGTCTTCAGATTCTTGATGAGCAGCACTTAGGTCTGTGGTAGAATCTTTAGCATATTGTCAAAGGTCAGGTTGCAATTCAGATAAAAGTCTGGTGTGCTTGGGTTCTTTTTATACACAGCTTGGAATGTGCTATTTACAGTATTTGTCACCGGTGAAGCCAAGCTGACATTCATTGAAACAACAAAAATGTTGTCCTTCCAAAAACAAATACAAAAATAAAAATAAAAAATAAAAATTCACATTATGGGCTTTAGCAGGTTGTGAGCATCAGGACACAGTTTGATTGTTTCATTTTACACCCAGTCATTAGCAGTGCTGGTTTGAATGGCGCCCTGTGCGATGCCCCTAGATGGCGCCCCCATGTCTATTGTGGGGGCGGTTATAGTAAATTTTCACCCATCAACAACGCTCCCCAAACTACGTGTGGTACATCTTGTAAATCCTATCGTCAAGGGGGGGTGAGGGGGTTATCTCCTCCTGTGCCCCGAGAATGCCGCCCTGGGTGACTACCCCTGTCGGTGGCTGACTGGTTAGCACGTATACCTCACAGTTCTGAATAACGGGGTTCAAATCCGGGCCTCGCCTGTGTGGAGTTTGCATGTTCTCCCTGTGCCTGCGTGGGTTTTCTCCGGGCACTCCGGTTTCCCCCCACATCCCAAAAACATGTGTGGTAGGTTGATTGAAGACTTTAAATTACCCCGAGGTGTGAATGTGAGTGCGAATAGTTGTTTGTTTCAATGTGCCCTGCGATTGGCTAGCGACCAGTACAGCGTGTACCCCGCCTCTCGCCCGAAGATAGCTGGGATACGCTCCAGAACGTCCGCGACCCTAGTGAGGATAAGCAGTACGGAAAGTTGAATGGATGGATGTTCTAATGAGACAAGACTTCTGTCAATGACTGTATTCACTGCCTATTCACTGTACAACCAATTACCTTCTGTAGGAACCTGTGTTTTAAAATCTCCTAACTCCCGTGGTTCCAAGCGTGTTCGTTTTCGTGAAAGAACTTCGTTCACAACAATGTATCAAAACCAACCAATTTATTCCTGACAGAGGAGTCTATACATTTGCAGAGCTCTGGGTTCGTAACTACCCTATCTTATCCTTAGCAGATAAAGTAGTCGAACAAAAACTATCTGACTCTACCCCAGACTTGAAACAATGTTTCAAACAGGCCAGTATGGAATCGCTGTCGTCTGATTGGTCCGTAATCTGACGTCATCGTTGTTCTGCGGACCATCTGATCTGGCTGCAGACTTCTGCTCCAGGTGTCGCCCGCAGATGTCGGCTCACGTTCCTGCATTCAATGTTTATAGTATTTAGTTGGAAAAAAAAAATAAGATTAGACATTTTCGCATGCTGATTGGCTGGCAACCAGTTCAGGGTGTACCCCGCCTCCTGCCCGATGACAGCTGGGATAGGCTCCAGCACGCCCGCGACCCTAGTGAGGAGAAGCGGCTCAGAAAATGGATGGATGGATGGATTTTCGCATGCTGTGCTTCGAAAGAGTTGCATACACCATGTTTTTGGCTGTAAAAAGTATTTTTAAAGAAGATTAAAATGAAAGAGTTTAGTGACTCTGACCCAGTTGCCAGAACCCCCCCACCTTGAGAAACTGCATTCTTCCAAGCGGCCCTGCTGTGAGACTGCCCCAAGATGACGCCTCGTGGAACCCTAAACTAATTAACATCTACCCTCGAAGTCTGAACTCCCAAGCATCAAAGGCCTCCAGATGTTTCCACGGGACCACCTGTCTGTGAGTAGGAACAATTGCTGGGACAAGGCGACACCCGCTGGCGTCGAGAGGAACTGCAAAGTCGTTCCGGGGGGACTCTCATTTGATGTTTAACCAAAGATAAGTGTCTGTTTTGATATCTCACGAACGCTGCAGAAATTTCCAAATGTATGCCTTGATGTCTGTGTCAGTGTGTCAACTTTAGTTGCAATTGCGAGAGTTTGAGAATTGTTTGTCTTGATTTGACTCCAAGCAGCATGAAATGTGATTTGAACCATAAGCAGTTGATTTGCCAAAACTGAAGTATAAACAGTCCGTCCGATATGTTTGACCTCTGAGTAAAGAGAGTACCAAGTTGAGGTTATTTTATATTAATATATTATTTTTAACCCATTTTATCAAATTTGTAGACAAGATTCAAGCTGATCGGTGTGGTCTTCTCCGTCCCTCTTGCACCCCGAGGTATTTAACGCTTGACTCTTGTGTTTTTCCTCTCCTCTGGCTTCTTGGCTTGGTGGCATCTAGCCAGCCACGGGCTGGCCTCAGCCACCCCTCCCTCCGCCCTTTCTTTTCTCAGGCACACGGCTCGGTAACCACGGGCCTTGGGGATGGAGATCAGGCTCCCTAGCCTCCGTGGACCCCCGGCGCTAAGCCTCCCGAACAGTTGCTGTTCGGTAACTAAAACTGTAATCCTGTAAATTTACAAAAAACAACTGTAATTTAATTACACTTTTTCTCCCAGTGATGACAAACATTTTTGTAACTAAATAAGGTAATCTCGTGACATCTAATCAGTTACTCCCAAAAAGTACCAGATTGGTTGAAAGTGGTAGAAACATACAACAGCGTCTTCTTTAGGTACTGCCGCAACTACCAGCAAGAGGAGGTTATACATCCTGCTGCGTGTACTTGACCGCAGCGCTACCGATTCAGCGCGCGTGTGTAAGTGTGTGCCTGTCACTCAGAGGCAGAGGAAGGAAGCAGACAGTCGACATACAGAGGAAATCAGAGAGGGACGCTGGTGCAGACATGGACCTGCGCTCTGAGCTACTCAAGTCCATCTGGTACGGCTTCACGGCACTGGATCTGGAGAGGAGTGGAAAGGTCTCCAAGTCTCAGCTGAAGGTGAGTGGCTATCCACTTGTCTGTCCTTTATCTATTTTCTACTTTTAAAAAACCCAAAACTTCCCTTCATTTCCTCCCTCAAACTCACACTACCTGTTAAAAGAGGAGTCTGTGACTTGAAAACCAACAATTTCCCAACAAGTTGTATCTATCGGCACCCTATAAAGTGTCAAATAAGAGAAGGAAGTTCGATTTTCAGTATGCACCTCCCTTGCGGGAGTATAGGAAAGAACCCAGAATAGGAACTTGAGTCCCCATCTCCAAACAGTATGTATAGTGCAATGCGGAGCTGTCAGAGAACAGCCTGTTGAGAAGAGTAAACAACACAAGCCTTGTGTGTGTGTGCGTGTTGGTTATTGTTGTCTCTGCATGTAAACAATGCAGCCTCTGTGTTTTTGCTTGACCTCATAGAGATTATGTCACTACGGCTCACACTTGATTCCAGCCGTCTCCCTGTTCTTCAGCCCCATGACAGGGCTTATCCCCCACATGCACGCAAACAGTGTACGACAGGGTACTCTGCACTTTTGCTCACAAATGCTGTTAGCATGGCCTTGATAGCGGCAGATGTTTTTCTCTTGAGTGGAGACTTTAGACAGGATGTGGTTAGGGAGTTTGAGGCCTTGCAGCATGTGTCATAATACCTTCAGGTGAAGCCACTCATTGCAGTCTGTTTAATTGAAGAACAAAACTTACATTAATTATGTTGCAAATACTGTGATAGCATTATGTGTAACTTTTTTACATTTCTGGCATGAATAGGTCTCTGGTTTGTGTCACCTGTTAATGACACTCAGTGGCACTCAGTGCACTGCATTTAAAACTACTATCATGTGGTTTCTGTTACAATATCATATACTGTATTTTATGAGTGCCAGACAGGAAAGAAAAAGCTTTACTGCGAAAGTTAGGCCGTACTCTCACCAAAATAAAGTTGGATTTTAAAAATAAGTCCCATTCTTTTCCAATTAACAAAGTTGTAATCTTGAGAGAATCGTCGTATTTGTCCAATCAAAAATTCCCAACCTTTTTAGACTAGTCTTATTTTCTCGAGGAAAAAGGTTATTTTTCCCCATTTTTATTATTTTGTGATATATATATTAAGAGAGGCGGCACGGTGAACGACTGGTTAGAGCGTCAGCTTCACAGTTCTGAGGAGCGGGGTTCAATCCCCAGCCCCGCCTGTGTGGAGTTTGCATGTTCTTCCCGTGCCTGCATGGGTTTTCTCCGGGTACTCCGGTTTCCTCCCACATCCCAAAAACATGCATGGTAGGTCGATTGAAAACTAAATTGCCCGTAGGTGTGAATGTGAGTGCAAATAGTTGTTTGTTTCTATGTGCCCTGCGATTGGCTGGAGATCAGCTCCAGGCGTACATCGCCTCTCGCCCGAAGATAGCTGGGATAAGCTCCAGCACGCCCTGGACCCTAGTGAGGATAAGCGGTTCCGAAAACGGATGGATGGATGTAATTTTAAATGTCACTACATGGGGAGGCATTTTATGGAGAGCAATATTTATCTCGGGGGGGCTAGAGATCGGTTTTAGGGGGGTCGGACTATGAACCGTCGCCATTAACACATATTACCAAATATTTTTGGGGAGGGACTTCAGAAGATTTTATGGGGGTTGAATTCCTAAAATAGACCTACCGAAGCCACTGGCAGGGGCTCAGTTGAGGACAAGGAGAACCTCTTTTATTTTATTCTCTGACTTACGTATTTATTTCTATAGACTTACACTCATAATTGTTGAATACTCAGCACGGAGATTTCTACAAAATAATCTGGCCACAAAAATACTTTTCCCCCCCTATAGTATTCACATTTATCACAAGAGCAAGAACAAAAGAAGATGCGACACAATTTCTGTGTTTTGTATGCTACTAGTCTATCGTAACTATTTAGAATAACTGACTACACCAGGGAGAGGCACATGGTGAAGTAAGAATATAGCATCAAAATGTGTTTATATTTGCAAATGCTAATACATTTATTATTGCTGTTATTTAAATGGTACTTTAAATTAAACATACTCTTCACACAAAAATGAAAAAGACTTCTCTCAGTTACCAAACTGACCTGTATCCTCAAAACAGCAATTAGGCCAATGTATATTTGCAACAGTTAGGTTCAGTGCATTCCAGCTTCCTTTCCTGTTCATTTTTTACATTTTCTTGAGAAAAAAAACCAAAGCAAAACTGCAGAGACTCTGAAAGTCACTGCAAACTTCTCTTGTACCACACTTGTTGCTCTCTTTTTGCGCTTGTGTAATGCTGGTATTTTGATGTAGCAATGCATTAAGAGATTTGCTACTCTTTGCTTTTTCCTGATACTCCTTCTCCCTCCTTTTCTGGGTTCATTCTTTTTTTTTGGCGTTGTGCTGCAGACAGGATTGAAATTATTTTCTTACTTTTGAGTTTATATAACCATGCAACAGAAAGCATAATTTCCTGAATATATTAATGATCCATTATCAAAATTATTGTTAGATCATCGCAAGAATTCTCCCCGGCGGCACGGTGGCCGACTGGTTAGAGCGTCAGCCTCACAGTTCTGAGGAGCGGGGTTCAATCCCCGGCCCCGCCTGTGTGGAGTTTGCATGCTCTCCCCGTGCCTGCGTGGGTTTTTTCCGGGCACTCCGGTTTCCTCCCACATCCCAAAAACATGCATGAATTGGAGACTCTAAATTGCCCCTAGGTGTGCATGTGAGTGCGAATGGTTGTTTGTTTCTATGTGCCATGCAATTGGCTGGCAACCAGTTCAGGGTGTACCCCGCCTCCTGCCCGATGACAGCTGGGATAGGCTCCAGCACGCCCGCGACCCTAGTGAGGAGAAGCGGCTCAGAAAATGGATGGATAGAATTCTCCCTCCACATCTGGACATCGATGATGAGATGCACTTATATTCAGTGTACCTTCCACATTTGAAGGAGGCCTGTCTGTCTGGATCTGGTATTGATAAATTACTATCAACAACAAACTAGAAGAATAAACAGTTTTAAGATGAGGAGCCTACAATCAAAATAATTCCATAGCTCTTTAAGACATGACTCTTCTTCTAAAAAATGTTTTCATCTTCGAGTCAATTTGAGATTAAAGTTTATGGATCCATACTCTCTTTCACTCGAAATGAAGGAAACTTCAAAAAAATACATATTTAGATGGCATTTGTTTGACTGACCTATGTCTGTGTTTATCAATAGATTTCTCCTTAATTCACTCAACAAAGTCCTCTACATATTTAAACATGTCAGGGGAAGATATTCTCTCTAATAACTGAAGAAGTTCTGTGGAGATATGTTTTCCTTCAATATTTATCCCTGCAATGGCTTGGCAATTACAATTCTACGCAAATTAGTACATTTTAATTAATGAGCTCATAATTTACATATCAATGCAGTTTTTTTTTTATATATGACATAATAAGATACACCCTAACTATATTCACCTGTAGTGTCCCAGTACATACAGTAAGCCTGTATGATGCTAGTACCTAATTTGTGCATGTTAGCAAGACACACGTTCATTATGTTTGTTCTTGTCATTTGTGAACTCGAGAATTTTCTTCATCAGCACTCCCCTCAAGAGTAAAAAAAAAAAAAAACAGAAACAAAAGCAAAACTGTGCTGAGGGCTGGGGTCTGCTGCTGCCAGTTTGTGCCTCTGTGCTCTGCAGCGCGCTGCAAGAGAAAGGCGAGGTGATGGGGAGCTTGACTAAGCCACTCCAGAGTCTTCATTTTGGTTTTTTTCACCCATTCAGAGGTAGACTTGCTGGTGTGTTTTGGATCATTGTCCTGCTGTAGAAAGCAAGTTCGTTTTAGCTTGAGGTCATGAACAGATGGCCGAACATTCTCCTTCAGGATTTTTTAGTAGACAGCAAAATTCCTGGTCTTTCAGTTCCTGAAGCAACAAAACAGCCCCAGAGCATCACACTACCACCACCATATTATACTGTTGGTATGATGTTCTTTTTCTGAAATGCAGATGTAATGGCCCTGCGATTGGCTGGAAACCTCCTGCCCAATGATAGCTGGGATAGGCTCCAGCACCCCCGCGACCCTAGTGAGGAGAAGCGGCTCAGAAAATGGATGGATGCAGATGTAATGGGACACACCCCTTTGAAAAATTACAACTATTGTATCGTCAGACCACAGAGTATTTTCCCCAAAGTCTTGGGGATCATCAAGATCTCTTCTCGTCTTTGAGATTAGCCTTAATATTCTATTTACTCAGCAGTGGTTTTCATCTTGGAACTCTGCCATGCAGTCAATTTTTGCCCAGTGTCTTTCTTATGGTGGAGTCATGAACACTGACCTTCACTGAGACCAGTGAGGCCTGCAGTTTTGGGGGTTTTGGGGGCAATCACTTTTTCACACAGCGCCATGTAGTTTTAGATTTTTTTTTCTCTCCCTTAATAATAAAAACCTTCATTTAAAAACTGCATTTTGTGTTTACTTGTGTTGTCTTGGACTAATATTTAAATTTGTTTGATGATGGGAAACTAAGTGTGACAAACATGCAGAAAAATAAGAAATCAGGAAGGGGCAAACACTTTTCACACCACTGTATGAATATAATCCTCAAAACTAGATCACACAGTCAGCGATTTCAAATCCTTTTTTTGCTGTTCAAATGCTTTTGCATTAGACCTACAAACTGCATAGATGTCATCCTTAAACCATGTCACAAATTAATTTTGACCTATGTTATGCATAAAACAGTAGAAAAAATGGATTCCGTTGGAAGGGGACCTTGAAGAGAATTCATATTTTTTCAAGAAAATATATATATTTTAAAGAAAGTCATAAGTCACAACAGGAATGCAGCCCTATGGGGGGCACAAGTCAGTGCAAACTGTAGGCCGGTCCCAAGCCCGGATAAATGCAGAGGGTTGCGTCAGGAAGGGCATCCGGCTTAAAACCTTGCCAAACAAATATGAGCGTTCATCCAAAGAATTCCATACCGGATCGGTCGTGGCCCGGGTTAACAACGTCCGCCACCGGCGCCGTCAACCTGCAGGGCGCTGTTGGAAATTCAGCTACTGTGGGTCGAAGTCGAAGTCAAAGAAGAAGAAGAAGAAGAGGTGGAAAGCGGGTTCTTCGGCAGAAAGAGAAGAGGAAAACACAGAGCCTAGAACTGAATGTGGGGACTTTGAATGTTGGGACTATGACAGGAAAATCTCGGGAGTTGGTTGACATGATGATTAGGAGAAAGGTTGATATATTGTGTGTCCAGGAGACCAGGTGGAAAGGCAGTAAGGCTAGAAGTTTAGGGGCAGGGTTTAAATTATTTTACCATGGTGTAGATGGGAAGAGAAATGGAGTCGGGGTTATTTTAAAAGAAGAGTTGGCTAAGAATGTCTTGGAGGTGAAAAGAGTATCAGATCGAGTGATGAGGCTGAAATTTGAAATTGAGGGTGTTATGTGTAATGTGATTAGTGGCTATGCCCCACAGGTAGGATGTGACCTAGAGGTGAAAGAGAAATTCTGGAAGGAGCTAGATGATGTAGTTCTGAGCATCCCAGACAGAGAGAGAGTCGTAATTGGTGCAGATTGTAATGGACATGTTGGTGAAGGTAATAAGGGTGATGAAGAAGTGATGGGTAAGTACGGTATCCAGGAAAGGAACTTGGAGGGACAGATGGTGGTAGACTTTGCAACAAGGATGCAAATGGCTGTAGTGAACACTTTTTTCCAGAAGAGGCACGAACATAGGGTGACCTACAAGAGCGGAGGTAGAAGCACACAGGTGGATTACATCTTGTGCAGACGATGTAATCTGAAGGAGGTTACCAACTGTAAGGTAGTGGTAGGGGAGAGTGTGGCTAGACAGCATAGGATGGTGGTGTGTAAGATGACTCTGGTGGTGGGGAGGAAAATTAGGAAGACAAAGGCAGAGAAGAGAACCATGTGGTGGAAGCTGAGACAGGACGAGTGTTGTGCAGCTTTTCGGGAAGAGGTGAGACAGGCTCTCGGTGGACGGGAAGAGCTTCCAGAAGACTGGACCACTGCAGCCAAGGTGATCAGAGAAGCAGGCAGGAGAGTACTTGGTGTATCTTCTGGCAGGAAAGGAGAGGAGACTTGGTGGTGGAACCTCACAGTACAGGAAATCATACAAGGAAAACGGTTAGCTAAGAAGAAGTGGGACACTGAGAGGACCGAGGAGAGGCGAAAGGAATACATTGAGATGCGACACAGGGCAAAGGTAGAGGTGGCAAAGGCAAAACAAGAGGCATATGATGACATGTATGCCAGGTTGGACACTAAAGAAGGAGAAAAGGATCTATACAGGCTGGCCAGACAGAGGGATAGAGATGGGAAGGATGTGCAGCAGGTTAGGGTGATTAAGGATAGAGATGGAAATATGTTGACTGGTGCCAGCAGTGTGCTAGGTAGATGGAAAGAATACTTCGAGGAGTTGATGAATGAGGAAAATGATAGAGAAGGGAGAGTAGAAGAGGCAAGTGTGGTGGACCAGGAAGTGGCAATGATTAGTAAGGCGGAAGTTAGAAAGGCATTAAAGAGAATGAAAAATGGAAAGGCAGTTGGTCCTGATGACATTCCTGTGGAGGTATGGAAGCATCTAGGAGAGGTGGCTGTGGAGTTTTTGACCAGCTTGTTCAATAGAATTCTAGTGCGCGAGAAGATGCCTTAGGAATGGAGGAAAAGTGTACTGGTGCCCATTTTTAAGAACAAAGGTGATGTGCAGAGCTGTGGCAACTATAGAGGAATAAAGTTGATGAGCCACACAATGAAGTTATGGGAAAGAGTAGTGGAGGCTAGACTCAGGACAGAAGTGAGTATTTGCGAGCAACAGTATGGTTTCATGCCTAGAAAGAGTACCACAGATGCATTATTTGCCTTGAGGATGTTGATGGAAAAGTACAGAGAAGGTCAGAAGGAGCTACATTGTGTCTTTGTAGATCTAGAGAAAGCCTATGACAGAGTACCCAGAGAGGAACTGTGGTACTGCATGCGGAAGTCTGGAGTGGCAGAGAAGTATGTTAGAATAATACAGGACATGTACGAGGGCAACAGAACAGCGGTGAGGTGTGCTGTCGGTGTGACAGAAGAATTTAAGGTGGACGTGGGACTGCATCAGGGATCAGCCCTGAGCCCCTTCCTTTTTGCAGTGGTGATGGATAGGCTGACAGATGAGGTTAGACTGGAATCCCCGTGGACCATGATGTTTGCAGATGACATTGTGATCTGCAGTGAAAGCAGGGAGCAGCTGGAGGAACAGTTAGAAAGATGGAGGCATGCACTGGAAAGAAGAGGAATGAAGATTAGCCGAAGTAAAACAGAATATATGTGCATGAATGAGAGGGGTGGTGGGTGAAGAATGAGGCTACAGGGAGAAGAGATGGCAAGGGTAGAGGACTTTAAATACTTGGGGTCAACCGTCCAGAGCAATGGTGAGTGTGGTCAGGAAGTGAAGAAACGGGTCCAAGCAGGTTGGAACGGGTGGAGGAAGGTGTCAGGTGTGTTATGTGACAGAAGAGTCTCTGCTAGGATGAAGGGCAAAGTTTATAAAACAGTGGTGAGGCCAGCCATGATGTATGGATTAGAGACAGTGGCACTGAAGAGAAAACAGGAAGCAGAGCTGGAGGTGGCGGAAATGAAGATGTTGAGGTTCGCTCTCGGAGTGACCAGGTTGGATAAAATTAGAAATGAGCTCATCAGAGGGACAGCCAAGGTTCGATGTTTTGGAGACAAAGTTAGAGAGAGCAGACTTCAATGGTTTGGACACGTCCAGAGGAGAGAGATTGAGTATATTGGTAGAAGGATGATGAGGATGGAGCTGCCAGGCAAGAGAGCTAGAGGAAGACCAAAGAGAAGGTTGATGGATGTCGTGAGGGAAGACATGATGGCAGTTGGTGTTCGAGAGGAGGATGCAGGAGATAGGCTCTCATGGAAAAGGATGGCGCGCTGTGGCGACCCCTAACGGGACAAGCCGAAAGGAAAAGAAGAAGAAGAAGATAAGTCACAACAGGGAGGTTAAGATTAAGCCCCCAGGAGACGCACATCATGTTAGCAAACGAGCATAAAATTTCACACACAGCAAATAAAGACTGTTAAATTGCTTTTCAATGTTTTATGTTTTTGGAGAGATTTAACATATATACAATATGGTGTAAAAACAAAAAAAAAGTTTGTGTGTGTGTAAACCCAGTATTTGGAAAATGTAGCAAGTTCAGCTTGAATAAAATGACGAAAGTAGCTAAACTATATCAGAGCAGTTATCCGTAATCCATTACGCTCTGCACAATTTACGGGAGTAAATTAAGTACGCAATGTGAAGTCAAATGTAAGAAATGCATTTTAAGGTTTTGAACTGCCTGTGCAAATGGAGCTTCTGTGGACACTTGTGTATTGAGATCACAAAAGTAGCTTCAAAACTGAAAAACTATATGAAAACAGCGTCGCTACTGCTCAACACTCCCAACTAGTCAGTGCGCTCCATGGTCAACCAATGGGGACAGTGGTCATGGATATAATCCCAGGGTTTGACTGCACGGAATTTTATTTTTTATTTTTTCAGCAAATTATTTAGGGGAGCTCAAGGTTAGGCAAACAAGACCACAGTCACACACAAAAGCAAGTCAAGAAACAAGCTGCATTTGTCCAAGAAACATGTCCTCATCTTACATGACTAAAGTCATGTAAGATGTTTAAAAAAAATAAAATAAAATAAAAAATCATTTTTTTTTTTTTAAAGAAACAAAGTCAGATTTGGGGGGGAGGGGGGGGGGGGTCTAATTTAAAAATTCCCACATGCATCATGCATCTACATATCTGGCATTTATACTTTTGGACCAAATTTGTGATACTGATAAGAATCTTATATTGATGAGAAAAATGTCATTATTTTTTTTCAAAAAAGAATATCAAACCTGCAGTTCCCATAAGAATGGATACTATCCTAATACTGGACGTATTTTGTTTTTGAAGTATTTAACTTGCGCTTTATTTATGTTTTATTTTCTAAAATTCAACCTGATTTGTCCCTGCACTTGCAGGTGTTGTCGCACAACCTCTGCACAGTGTTGTGCATCCCACATGATCCAGTTGCTTTGGAGGAGCACTTCCGGGATGATGACCACGGTCCAGTCTCCAGTCAGGGTTACATGCCCTACCTCAACAAATACATCCTTGATAAGGTGATTTTATTATAATTTTATTTTATAGCAGGGGCCACCAACATAGAGCCTGCAGGCATCAGGTCACCCCCAAGGACCACATGAGTAGACCGTGGGTCGGTTAAAAAAAATAGCTCACCGGTGATGGGAAATTGTGACTTCCTATGAATGTTGCAGAAGTGATCATTTGAAAATGTAAAAACTTGCAGGGATTTATAGAAATAAAATGGTTTCTGACATGGTTAAAGTCATCTATCCATTTTTCTGAACCGCTTATCCTCACGAGGGTTGCAGGTGTGCTGGCTCCTATCTCAGGTAACTCTGGGCGAGAGGTGGGGCACACCCTGAACACAAATAGACAAACAATTGTCAAAACAACACTACGGACCATTAACCTACCATGCATGTTTTTGGAATGTGGGAGGAAACCTACACAGGCATGGGGAGAACATGCAAACTCCACACAGGGGAGGCCGAATTTGAACCCGGGTCCTCAGAACTGTGAGGCAGATGTCCTAACCAGTGGCCACTGTGCCGCCCATTGTTAATTTATTGTTGATCATTGCTGAGAATTCCTTAACATGATGAGTGTCTTCACATGACTGAATGAATATCCTGAATTATTAATATACTACTACTAATATACTACTGCCCCATACAACACGCATATCTAATGTGTCATTATTCTATATATATAAGGATTTAGATGAGAAAACCTCTTGTTTACAGTTAGTTCTTTTGTCTTTCGTCTTCTTTTCTCACTCCCCTCTAGAAACTTTGTTCTGTTCGACTGATCGACTCTGATTCTCAATAAATATCCATTATAATACTAAGAAACCACAGCAGCAGCTTAACAACTCCACTGTGACACAATAAAACTGTTCCGGCATAAAAGGGATACAGATCCTCCATTCTGCTTGACCTAACAGCCGAACAGGACAAAAAAGAAAAATGAAAAAAAAGAGAGTAGCATTTCTCTTGCGTCATGAGTCAGTCGTTCAGTCCTTCAGGAATACTTCAGAGTTTCTTCACGACTTGGTCTGTCATGGTGAAGCCAACACGGACCTCATGTCGCTCTTCGCTGCTGCGATCTCTCCAGAAAAAAGGGAAGCTGCCAATCTCAGACATCTGGTATTTGTCAGGAAGGCAGGTCTCGCTTAGGGCTGTGCTGTTGACTCTGTAGCCAACAAGCTCTCTGGCCATGAGGGCTGTTCTCTTTATGGTCTCTCTACCTTGGTGTTGGTGAGTAGGCAAAACGATTCCCGATAACACTGTGTGTGTCTTGTTTCTCCGCGAGGGGTTGAACGTATGCAGGAGTGTGAGAGTTTGCATTCACTTATCACTGTTGTCTTTGTATTTCTCCAACTTGCACACCGCCACTCTGGGCACAGTTCATTTTTCACACAGAGTTGGAGAGCAAGCGCTGACTCTGCATTTTATTTTTTTTTAAATAAATACTGGTACTTAAAAATGATGGTACCGAATAATTTTTTCCAGCTAGGTATTACGGTGTTGTTTTGGCACCGGTATTCCATGCAAGCCTAGCGTAAAAAAAAAACAAAAAAAAAACTGTAACACAGCTTCCAGACAATTAGTACATACTGTACTTCCAAGTATTATCAACAAAACATTTTCCATAACAGTTCAACAAAGTGCTTTAAACACTGTACTGTAAGCTCAATAAATCATAGTGGTGTGTGCCGTTGAGAGATGTTTCATTAGATTTGAGGGACTCACAATGTGTGTTTTTTGTGGTGCGCCATATTGGTCACCCCTGTTATCATGAAACATCCATCCATCCATTTTCCGTACTGCTTATCCTCACTAGGGTCAAAGGTGTGCTGGAACCTATCTCAGCTATCTTCGGGCGAGAGGCAGGGTACACCCTGAACTGGTCACCAGCTCACATTCACACCTATGGGCAATTTAGAGTCTTCAATTAACATACCATGCATGTTTTTGAGATGACGGAGGAAACCGGAGTACCTGGAGAAAACCCACGCAGGCACGGGGAGAACATGCAAACTCCACACAGGCGAGGCCGGATTTGAACCCGGGTCCTCAAAATTGTGAGGCAGATGTGCTAACAAGTCGGTCGCCGTGCCGCCATAATGAAAAAGACATGATAAATTACTAACAGAAACAGTGTACACAAATGTGTACACAAGGTGAGTCTCACCACCAACTAAATGTCATGCATTATTGTAGATATAATATCTAAGTTTGTAAAGTACACTAGGTCAATAACAATATATATTTTAGAACTATCCATCCATTTTCTGCAACGCTTATCCTCACACATGTCACGGGCGTCCTGGAGCCTATCCCAGCTATCTTTGGGCAAGAGGCGGGGTACACCCCAAACTGGTCGCCAGTCAATCACATTGATATTTATTGCACATTGCTGAGCGACTATTTACATGGCATGTGTATCCCTTCTCCGACCGGTATTTTGGCAACTGGTGCTTTGAATGAGTCCGTCTCACCGGTGCTCAGCATGTCCTCCACAGCATAATTGGCTTACAGGATGTGAAGCTGAAAAATCAAAAGTCATTTGTTTTGGTTGCGTGGCACTATCTTCGTCTACTTCGGTGTGAATGGTCAACTGTTTTACTGGAAGCATATGCCGGTGAAAGATGTCTCATCAGGCTGGATCGAATACAAGGACAGGAAGCACTTTTGTCCATTGCCGAACATGCATTTGATGGACAGATTCTTTCCTTTAAGTTTGTTCACGGAAAGGTAATAGGTAATTTACCCGGGCTCACCATTCCTGTTGTTTATAATTTCCTCAGTCCTCAACAACTCACTAGTGTTGACTCGTAGTGCGCTTACTTGGTCCTGTCGATCTCTACCTCTGCTTGATTTGCAATGAAATTTGACACTACCTCAGCCAGTCATCATCACTTATGTGGTTCTCTCCTGCTCCGTCACCAAAAACATATTTAAAAAAATTATAATAATAATAAGCGAGCTCACTGGTCTGATGAAAACAGTTTTAATGATTTAATAATTAAAATAATGCTTCACATAAGATTTGGCAGTAACAGAAACATGTTATCATGATTGAAAAGTAATTAGTTAGATTACACGTTAATGAAAAATGTAACACACGATAGTAACACTGTTACGAACGCCGTTATTACCGTAACTGATTATAAGAGAGTGTGCACGCTTGTGAATCCACATTTCAGTTGTTTATTTATAATTCCACTCTTGAAAACATTTTAAAAAGGTCCCATTAATGGTGAAAAAAGCTTGACATTTTTCATCTTGGTCTTTTTTTTTTTTTTTTAATATCACAAAACCTGGCATTTGAGAAGGGGCGTGTTAACTTAGATGCACAGGATATTAGAGACAGTCTTTTGAGTTGAAAGAAACATTAATTTAAACGTTTAACGTAATCTAAATGGTGTTGGTCAAAAACATCGGCAAGTTTGCCAGGTAGAGGAAACTAGATATGCAACCAACATTCCTTTTGGCCTAATTGAATAAGATTTTCTGGGGTGAAAAGGATGTTTTTGGAAGCAACACATTCTACTATATTTGTGTTTGACATTCAGATTGTGAGATTGTAAAACTGGAGTGAGCACCCCTAAATTCCCATCATTAATTTACCCCTGATGGTATGGTGCTGACAATATGTTTGTTTTTTCTAGGTAGTTGAAGGCTCATTCAACAAAGAAGATGTGGATGAGCTGTGTTGGACACTGACAGCAAAGAAAAACTACAAACCCAATAGAAGTTCAAGCACAGTTCTGGCGGAGCGAGATGCATTTCGGCTTTGGTGCCTTTTTAACTTTCTGTCAGAGGACAAGTACCCTTTGGTGATGGTCCCTGATGAGGTTGGTCTAACACATCCATCCATTTTCTAAGCCGCTTCTCCTCACTAGGGTCGCAGGCGTGTTGGAGCCTATCCCAGCTATCATCGGGCAGGAGGCGGGGTACACCCTGAACTGGTTGCCAGCCAATCGCAGGGCACATATAAACAAACAACCATTTGCAATCACATTCACACCTACGGGCAATTAACCTACCACGCATGTTTTTGGGATGTGGGGAAACCGGAGTGCCCGGAGAAAACCCACGCAGGCACGGGGAGAACATGCAAACTCCACACAGGCGGGGCCAGGGATTGAACCCCGGTCCTCAGAACTGTGAGGCAGACGCTCTAACCGTGCCGCCTGGTCTAACACAGAGCAATTCATTTTCTAAAGGGACCACAGGAGAAACTGGAATGGTTGTTGAGAGCCATACCAGCATGCTAACCTCAATTGTCTCATAGACTATATTAATTTATTTATATAAACTTTATTGTTTTAATAATAATAATGCATTATACTTACAGTATATCGTGCTTTTCAAGGCACTCAAAGACGCTTTACAGTTTCATGTGTTATTCATTCACTCCTCAGTCACACCTAGTGGTGGTAAGCTACTTGTGTAGCCAGAGCTGCCCTGGGGAAGTCTGATGGAAGCGTGGCTGCCATTCTGCACCTACAGCTCCTCCGACCAACACCGAACATCCAACCATATTAATTTTTGTAGGCAATGCGGGTTGTGTCTTTCCCAGGGACACAACGACAACATGCACTCAGGCGAGAATATGAACCGACGACCCTCCATTTGCGGAGCGTACGCTTACCCTCTGCGTTGCACCGGCCCATATACAGTGTGTGTGTGTGTTTGTGTTTGTGTGTGTATGTCTACATGTGCAATGACAATAACATTTCTAATTCTATTACTATTAAAATGTTGGTTTTGTGATGGTGACAGTTTGGACTGTATTATATAGAACTGATCTCAATGGAAAAAATACTTTCGAGCGTGGACCAAATTTAAGATTGTCCAGTGTCACAAAATTGATTGTGGTCCAACTTGGAGTTCCCGATGTAATACTATTGTTATTATGAAATTTGACGGTGTAACAATGTATTATGTAGTCTCTAGACTTAGCTTTCCCATAATCAGCCAACCAGTCAATTAATCAATCAGTGTGTATTTGTAAAGCATCTTTCATGCATACAGTAAATGTGACAGAAAATGAATGACTAGTGTGAGGAGCTAAGAAATGTTTTTTATTTTTTTTAGCTGGAAGAAAAATTTAATGACATAGTTGTTATACTGCTGTCTTGTTCATTCTTATCATAAGGCATCTGAGAAACAAACACAGATTATTTACAAGCTCCAAATGCAGCCTGACTGAAAGCTTATTTCTTGCACCATGGAACATACAGACAGACTCTTTTTATGCCGCCATTTGGGCTCCCGTCTTACTTTCAACCTCGTGTTTTGGTTTCCTGTCATTTAGTTTTCACAGACGCTACCAAGAAGAAGGTTGACATTTAGAGGCCAGATTAGCTTCATTCATGCTGAGCCCCACAAAACATTATCCACCTCATGTATGCTTTTCTAAACTTCCCAGTGTATCAATCAATCTTCAATAACAAGTTATAAATCAAAAGTTGCTGTGAACCTGGGAATTCACAGAACTGGTAAAACATGAATTTCTCCTCCTTATTTGTATTTTAACTTGTTTTGGTAGTTCATGTAACTTTGTGAAAATAAATCTTCAGATAATGTTAGCCAAGTGAGACTTAAGTAGATCCCCATCCCTCACTTCTAGATGTACAGTATATTTATTTCCACTGCCTGTAATTTCTATGGGGATAAAATGTGAAATTTCACGAATGAAAGGCAAAGAGAGACTAATAATGTTTTATTATTCTCAGACAGGCATGCCGAATCTTGGATCCTAAAGCAGACTCAATGAAAATGGAGCAATTAAACTGAATTTATTAAACCAAGAAAGCATGTAACGCGCAAGAAACAAGACCATGTAATAAACGAAAAACAATAACAAATGGTCGAGGTCAAGTGACAACTATCATGTACAAAAGTAAACTCAAAGAGGTGGACTGAGAGGTGCTAACCAGTTTATCACCGTGCCACCTGATTAAAAAATTTTTTTGTTGTTAATTAATCTTGATAAATCGCATTTTAACTAATATGACAACAATATACAGTGGGTACGGGAAGTATTCAGACCCCATTAAAATTTTTACTCTCTTTTTATTTTGCAGTCATTTGCTAAAATAATTTCAGTTAATTTTTTCCCACAATAATGTACACACAGCACGACATATTGACAGAAAAAAAACCGGAATTGTTGAAATGTTTGCAGACTATTGCAATATTAGTCATTCGAACTGCTCTAAGTGCTAGAGGACTCTGCATCTTTTGCACGATTGTAAAAAAAAAAAAAATTATGTACCGGCATTACCAGATAACTATTAACCCTTTATTGCTCAGTGACTGTTTTTTTGTCAATGTCTTTATGTCTCAAAAGTGTTCTCTGTCAATTGACTGTCTGTTGTCGTACTACAGCGGCTCCAACTACCGGAGACAAATTCCTTGTGTGTTTTTTGGACACACTTGGCAAATAAAGATGATTCTGATTCTGATTTATTAAAAAATGAAAAACTGAAATATCACACAGCCATAAGTATTCAGACCCTTTGCTCATTATTTAGTAGAAACACCCTTTTGAGCTAATACAGCCATGAGTCTTTTTGGGAATGATGCAACAAGTTTTTCACACCTGGATTTGGGGATCCTCTGCCATTCCTCCTTGCAGATCCTCTCCAGTTATGTCAGGTTGGATGGTGAACGTTGGTGGGCAGCCATTTTCAGGTCTGTCCAGAGATGCTCAATTGGGTTTAAGTCAGAGCTCTGGCTGGGCAATTCAAGAACAGTCACAGAGCTGTTCTGAAGCCACTCCTTCGTTATTTTAGCTGTGTTTAGAGTCATTGTCTTGTTGGAAGGTGAACCTTCAGCCTAGTCTGAGGTCCTGAGCACGATGAAGAAGGTTTTCATCCAGGATATCCCTGTAGTTGGCCGCATTCATCTTTCCTACAATTGCAACCAGTCGGGCTGTCCCTGCAGCTGAAAAACACCCTCACAGCATGATTGTGCCACCACCATGCTTCACTGTTGGGACAGTATTGGACAGTGCAGTGATTGAGCAGTGCCTGGTTTTCTCTACACATACCGCTTAGAATTAAGGCCAGAAAGTTCCACCTTGGTTTCATCAGACCAAAGAATCTTATTTCTCACCATCTTGGAAGTCCTTCAGGTGTTTTTTTTAGCAAACTCCATGCGGGCTTTCATGTGTCTTGCACTGAGGAGAGGCTTCCGTCGCGCCACTCTGCCATAAAGCCCCGACTGGTGGAGGGCTGCAGTGATGGTTGACTTTCTAGAACTTTCTCCTATCTCCCGACTGCATCTCATGAGCTCAGCCACAGTGATCTTTGGGTTCTTATTTACCTCTCTCACCAAGGTTCTTCTCCTCCAATTGCTCAGTTTGGCCGGATGGCCAGCTCCAGGAAGGGTTCTGTTCATCCCAAACGTCTTCCATTTAAGGATTATGGAGACCACTGTGCTCTCAGGAACCTTAAGTGCAGCAGAGGGTTTTTTGTAACCTTGGCCAGATCTGTGCCTTGCCACAATTCTGTCTCTGAGCTCTTCAGGCAGTTCCTTTGACCTCATGATACTCATTTGCTCTGACACGCACTGTGAGCTCTAAGGTCTTATATAGGTGTGTGGCTTTCCTAATCAAATCCAATCAGTATAAACAAACACAGCTGGACTCCAATGAATGTAGAACCAGTTTAAGGATGATCAGAAGAAATGGACAGCACCCGAGTTAAATATATGAGTGTCACAGCAAAGGGTCTGAATACTTATGGCTGTGTGATATTTCAGTTTCTTTTTAAATAAATCAGCCAAAAGTTCAACAATTACATTTTTTCTGTCAATATGGTGTGCTGTGTGTACATTAATGAGGAAAAATATGAACTTAAATGATTTTAACAAATGGCTGCAATATAACAAAGAGTGAAACATTGAAGGCGGTCTGAAAACTTTCCGTACCCACTGTATATATGTATTCATTTATTTATGTACAAAAAACCTCATTTCATCCCAATTTAACAGTAAGTATTTCCTCCACAATTTAGGATAAAAATATAGAATGTATAAAAAGCTCCACAAAAGTCATTGATTTTATTCCTGGGATTTTCCAATATTCACAAAAAATGACAAAAAGTGAGAGGGTTTGTCATAGTAGCACAAAATATTGATAGTAGCGGTGTTGCGGTGTGTTCTTTTTTGTATGGTAGAACATGCTGTGAGCCACATTGACCCATGACCATTTTTAGAAAGAAACAAACATAGAAGTGTTAAAATAAATAGATATGGTAATGAAAAAATTAATCTCTGTATATCTCTCTACAACCACACACACGCCTCCCACATCCAGATGGAGTACCTACTCAAGAAGATATGCACAGCAATGAGTCTTGAGTTCAACTGTGTTGAACTGGAGGACATATTCTCCCAAGATACGGTGCAGCAGAGAGGCATCACTGTTTGGGTTTTCTTGGAGATGATGGATGCAGGAAAGGTGGCCAGAGGCATTGATAGGAGTGTTATCAGCATGGCTCTAGAGGAAGTATACAAGGAGATTGTTGGCGATGTCCTCAAAGAGGTAGGATCTCCAAGTGTGGTCTGAGACACTGCTTCCTGACATGCTCTGCTTTGTGTCTTGACAATGTGCATGTGTGTGTGCGCGTGCGTTTGTGTGTGTTTTGCAGGGTTATTTGTGGAAGAGAGGCCAACTCAGAAGAAACTGGAAAGAGCGCTGGTTCACTCTGAAGCCGGGCAACTTGTTCTACTACACTAGGGAGGACAGTAAGGAGTGCCAGGGCAACATTGCTTTGGATGGCAACTGCTGTGTGGAGGTAAAAGCAGCAGCAGCAGTGCTTGTTGAAGCCAAGTCTTCCCTTTATTGCCATCAACTGTTTGGACCCTCTTTACGTACTGAAAAAGCAAATATCCAATTAGTGTTTTGGAAGGTTACTTCCAAATGCAAAATCACAGTATGTCATCATATGATCACACCATAATCTTTTGCATACTCGCTTGTTTCAAGGTACTGCCAGACCGCGATGGTAAAAGGTGCATGTTTTATCTAAAAACACTCTCCAAAACATATGAGATGAGCTCGTCAGACACCAAACAGAGACAAGAATGGACAACAGGTCAGGAGAAATCAATATATCAATCCTACAGAGGTTCTTTAATGACACAGAACCTCATCTGTCTTCCACCACAGCCATTCAGATGGCTATCAGGCTGCACGTGGAGGGGAAGACGTCCCTCCACAAGGACTTAAAGCTGAAGCGGCATGAGCACCGTGAGCAGCGTGAGAAGAGGCAACAGGCCAAAGAGGAAGAGCTGCAGAGGCTACGAGCCCTTCAGGAGGAACGGGAGCGCAAGCTGGCTGAGCTGGAGCTCTTGAGGGAGGCGCAGAAGCAGGCCCAGGTTCTCCTGGAGCAGGACGAAGAGAGGAGGCGCCAGCAGCATGAGCAGCTCCAGCAGACCTTGGAGGTGCAGCTGCGGGAGGCCGAGGAGGTAAGCGTGGCGGTAAGTGCGAGAAGGTTCACACGAGAGTTGGTTTTGAGAGATTTCCTTCCTGCTATGTGGGTTTCAAGGTGCGAATTAGCATGCAGGCGGAGATGGCTCTTAAAGAGGAAGAAGCAGAAAGGCAGAGGAAGAGGATCCGTGAGCTGGAGGATATGCAGAAGCAACAGGAGGAGGCACTGCAGCAGGAGATTAGAGCCAGGCTGGATGAGGAGGCCTCCCGCTATGCTCAAGCTGGGTAAAAGTTGTATTTATCCCATAAAATATAACCATTATTAATCCTTTCCTTTCTTTGGACTGGAAATGATTGAGATATCTGTACATTACCTCCAGACACATGCACGGACATTTTTGAGGACAGGTGCTCAGGCTGAAAAAAGGGCACCCTTTGCCAAAATGATTCATATAATTAAGAAAAAAAATGGTAGTATGTGTGTTATGTATTTATTTCTGTTAACACAATCCATCCATCTTCTTCTGTATCGCTTTATCCTCACAAGGGTCGCGGGCATGCTGGAGCCCTTCTCAGCTATCTTCGGGCGAGAGGCGGGGTACACCCTGAACCGGTCTCCATCCAATTGCAGGGCACATAAAAACAAACAACCATTTGCGCACACATTAAAACCTAAGGGCAATTTATAGTCTTCAATCAACCTCCCATGCATGTTTTTGGGATGTGGGAGGAAACCGGAGTGCCCGGAGAAAACGCAAAATCCATACAGGTGGGGCCGGGATTTGAACCCCGGTCCTCAAAACTGTGAGGCAGATGTGCTAACCAGTTCTACCGTTCCGCCTAAATAATTATTGTAATTTTAATTATAAAAATGAAAAACCTAATAGATATGTCTGCTTAGCATGTACTGTATAATATACAATGCATTTTTTCCCTCATATGCATAAAACATGAGATACAACTTTGTCTTTACAGTGAAATGATTATAGCAGATGGAAAGAAACAGTAAAGTGGAGTTTAATATGGCATGCTGGAGTTTAAATTTAATAATAATAATAATAACAGGAAATGCCCTGGTACCAGAGCCCAAGCTGTGTGTGGAGGCGAATCCGACTATATCTAGTCGGAACTTCTCGACCTCCCACACCAGCTCGGGCTCCTTCCCTGCCAGAGAGGAGACATTCCACGTCCCTAGAGCCAGCTTCTGTAGCCGGGGATTGGACCGCCAAGGTCCCCGCACTGCACCCCCACCTCCTGGCCTGGCTCCAGACGGGGGCTCCGGTGACCCGCGTCCGGGCAAGGGAAAACCAAGTCCATCGATTGTCGTCATCATAAGGGATCTTTGAGCCGTGCTTTGTCTGTTCCTCACCTAGGACCTGTTTGTCATGGGTGACCCTGCCAGGGGCATAAAGCCCCAGACAACTTAGCTCCTAGGATCATTGGGACACACAAACCCCTCCACCACGATAAGGTGACGGCTCAAGGAGGGGCCCCAAGTGGAGGAGTTCAAGTATCTTGGGGTCTTGTTCACAAGTGAGGGAAGAATGGAAGAGGAGATCGATAGTCCGTTGTGGTAAAGAAGGAGTTAAACCAAAAGGCGAAGCTCTCAATTTACCGGTCGATCTAGGTTTCTACCCTCACCTATGGTCACGAGCTGTGGGTCGAAAGAACAAGATCCAGGATACAAGCGGCCGAAATGAGTTTCCTCCACAGGGTGGCCGGGCTCTCCCTTAGAGATATGGTAAGAAGCTCGGTCATCCGGGAGGATCTCAGTCGAGGTGCTGCTCCTCCACATCGAGAGGAGCCAGATGAGGTGGCCTGGGCATCTGATTTGGATGCCTCCCGGACGCCTCCCCGGTGAGGTGTTCCAGGCATGTCCTACCGGGAGGAGACCCTGGGGACGACCCAGGACACGCTGGAGAGACTATGTCTTTTGGCTGGCCTGGGAACGCCTCGGGAGCTGGATGAAGTGGCTGGGGAGAGGGAAGTCTTGGCGTCCCTGCTAAAGCCACTGCCCCCGCGACCTGACCTTGGATAAGCGGTAGAAAAATGGATGGATAATAATAACAATAATAATAATACAGGGATCTCGTTTGATGTGCGCCCCCACGTCTGAGACGCACAAAAGTAAGTCCTTTTGAAATGCGGGCGATCGCGTACGCAAAGCTAGGTTTTCTGACGGGGATCCAATAGCTGCACAGTTAATGGAATGAATGGAATTAGTTCCAAAGCCTATCGCCACCGCGATGATGTGGGAACATTTTGTATTCAAGCCAGATGATCGCGGCCATCCCATTAACACCAACGAGCTGGTATGGTGAATTTCTATGTAGTCGTAACAAAGACACCACTACTTAAAACCTCAAAGTGACAAAATCTATCTTAAACACAACCATCCCTCCCGATTTTACAGCTGGGAACAAAAAACTTGGTGGGACGTTTCCTGTTTCCCGTCAGCTTGCAATTATGGAGGCCTTTGCCCAAAAATGCAAATACAATGTGACAGCGTATATGGTGCACGTATGCGCACATCATATACATTATAGCGTACTCACTACTGTAAGAGATACTGTATAACCATGGAATCTGTTGAGAACGCAGCATTTAAAGAAAGACTACAGACTTTTGAATAGTACAAATCTTGACTCAAAACAGGTTGGTTTGATCTACCAGTTGCGTTGTTATTTATGTTGCTACTTCGCACTTTTTCTAAACCAACTGGAAACTTGATTGGTTGTATATTGCCTGTTAAGGCATGAATGACTGTTTATACCTCTGTGCCAAATGTTTAATATTTAAGTGCAATTTTTGTGAACAGAGACTGATTCTGTTTTATTTATTTATTTATTTATTGTATTGTATTTATTTATTTTTTCATTTTATTTGTTTTATCTAAGATATTTTATTTGAGCGGCATGATAGAAGACTGATTCGCACATCTGCCTCACAGTTCTGAGGACCTGGGCTAAAATTTGGCCTCGCCTGTGTGGAGTTTGCATGTTCTCCCCGTGCCTGCTTGGGTTTTCTCTGGGTACTCCGGTTTCCTCCCACATCCCAAAAACATGCAGGGTAGGCTAATTGGAGACTAAATTGCCCGTAGGTATGAATGTAAGTGAGAATGGTTGTTTGTTTATGTGTGCCCTGCGATTGACTGGCAGCCAGTTCAGGGTGTACCCTGCCTCTTACACATTGTCAGCTGGGATAGGGGTCGGGTGTGTAGTGAGCTGGGTGGTGGCCGAAGCCGGGGACCTTGGCTCGATCCCCGGCTACAGAAGCTGGCTCTAGGGACGTGGAATGTCACGTCTCTGGAAGGAAAGAGCCCGAGCTGGTGTGCAAGGTTAAGAAGTTCTGACTAGATATAGTCGATCTGTCATGAGCGGAACAGAGGACAGGACCCAAAAATGCACGACTCCACTACAAATGGACAGTTTCGAAAAAGAGAGATTGAATACGGGCACAGGTCGGTACACAGGCAGGCAATCCGAAAAGGCAACAGTATCCAAAAACGTGAGGCAAAAAGGCAAGGTCGATAATCGGAACAGGGTCTAGTCTTACTGTGAGTCGGTGACGTGGAAACAAGGAATGCTGGAACGCGACGACAAGGTACAACGAACTGGCGACCAGAAATAATGAGACAGGAGGTTAAATGCAAGGTGTAATTAGGGTGAATGAGGCACAGGTGGTGAAGATGCTCTCAGGAGCAGGTGTGTACGAGACAGGGGGAAGACAACAACCAGAACACACACCCATGACAGTACCCCCCCTTAACGGCCGGTCCCAGACGGCCCCGGAGCCCCAGGATGTGTAACGTGGAAGTCCCGAATATTGAAACCCCCTCCCCCTCCGACGAGATGACAACAGCCGCCTCAGAGTGAAGACAGGGCCCCAGTGGGGACTCCCGGGCAGGCTTGAGCAGGCTGACGTGAAAAGCAGGGTAGACAAGCATTGACCTTGGGAGCCTAAGCTTCATGGTGACCGGGTTGATGATTTTGTGATGGGGAAGGGCCCCACGAACCTGGGACCGAGCTTCCTGGACTCCACCCGGAGTGGAATATGTTTGGTAGAGAGCCAAACTCGCTGACCCACTTTGTAGTTCGGGGCCGGTGTCCTCCTACGGTCAGCTGCGGTTTTTTAGGACCGTCCCTGGCGCAGCAGCATCTGGCGGTCTCGCTCCCAGGTCCTCCTGCAGCGTCTCACCAAGGTCAATGCAGCTGGAACTGTGGACTCTGGGGCTATGGCAGGAAACAGAGATGGTTGGTAACCATGCACAAAGTGAAAAGGCGATAGACCAGTGGATGCAGAGGGGAGGGAATTGTGAGAAAACTTGACCCAAACCAGTTTCTGAGACCATGATTGTGGCTCCTGTGCAGCGAGACATCAGAGCCCAGTCTCCAGGTCCTGGTTCACCCTCTCGGTTTGTCCGTTGGTTTCAGGATGAAACCCAGATGACAGACTGACGGTAACACCTTTGAGACTGCAAAACTCCCTCCAAAATCGCAAAATGAATTGGGGACACCTATCAGATACCACATTCTTGGGGAAACCATGAAACTTGAATACCTGGTGTATCATTAACTCGGCAGTGTCTTTAGCTGAGGGGAGTTTCGGAAGTGCAATGAAGTGTCCCATCTTAGAGAACCTGTCCACGACTGTGAGAATGGTGGTATTTCCTTCCGAAGGCAGTAATCCCGTCACAAAGTCTACGGAGATGTCTGACCAAGGACGTTGTGGTATTGGCAGGTGTCGCAACTCCCCAGAAGGACGTTTACGACAGGGCTATTTAGCAGCACATACAGGCAAGAATTGACATAGTTGATAACATCCCTTCTAACATTGGGCCACCAAAAGCGCTGTTCGATCACAGATTGAGTTTTGGCAATGCCTGGGTGACATACAGTCCGGTTAGTGCGAGCCCAGTGGATGACTCTTCCCCTTAAGGTCGGAATCACATAAAGCCTGTTTTCAGGGCAACTTTCAAGGCTAAGAGTGTTATTCAGAGCCTCTTTTACCGCAGTCTCAATGTCCCAAATAAAAGCAGAAATGAAACACGACTCGGGCAAAATGGTTTTAGGGTCGGACAATGAATTCTCTACGCTGAAAATACGCGATAAAGCATCTGGCTTTCGATTCTAGGAACCAGGTCGGTAGGATAACGTGAAATTGAATCTTGTGAAGAACAGAGCCCATCTAGCCTGCCTCGCTTTTAATCTCTTAGCAGATTTAAGATATTCCAGCTTCTTTGATTTGTCCATACTAAAAACGGAGTATGTGCCCCCTCTAGCCAGTACCTCCACTCCACCAAAGCCACCTTGACTGCCAGCAGTTCACGGTCACCTATGTCATAATTTCTCCTGGCTGGAGTCAGTTTTTTAAAGAGATAAGCACAAGGATGTAACTTACCATACTTGAGACATTTCTGGGAGAGCATTGCTCCTATGCCGGCATCAGACGCATCAACTCTACCACAAACTGCTGTTTGAGATATGGCAAAGTGAGGATGGGAGCCTTGGTAAAGCTCGATTTTAGTTTCTGAAAAGCTGACTGACAAAGCGGGTTCCATACAAAAGGTCTTTGTGGCGAGGTAAGATCATGCAAAGGCGAGGCTATAGAACTGAAATTTCTAATGCACTTTCTGTAGAAATTAGCGAACCCTAAGAACCTTTGTAAGTCTTTGCGTGAAGTGGGAGTGGGCCAATTAGCCACGGCATCAACTTTGCAAGGTTCCATTTTGATTTCACCTGTAGCCAGCACGAAACCCAGAAAAGAAACGGACGCCTTGTGGAACTCACATTTCTCAGCCTTGACATAAAGTTCATTCTGCAGTAACCGCTGCAATACAGAGCGGACATGAATAATGTGAGCCTCCTCATCCAGGGAGAATATCAAAGTATCATCCAAACAGACAAAAACATACACATTCAGCATGTCACGCAGGACATCATTGACAAGGTTCTGGAAAACAGCTGGAGCGTTAGTTAGTCCAAAAGGCATTACCAAATACTCGTAATGTCCCATTGGTGTGTTGAATGCTGTTTTCCATTCATCTCCCTCCCTTATCCTGACTAGATGATATACATTTCTTAAGTCTAGTTTGGTGAAAACCTTGGCTCCCTCCAGGAACTCAAAGGCGGTGGAGATGAGAGGAAGAGGGTACCTGTTTTTCACAGTTATGTCGTTGAGACCCCGATAATCGATACAGGGTCGCAGAGTCTTGTCCTTCTTGTCCACAAAGAAAAATCCGGCTCCCGCAGGGGATGAAAATGGGCTAAAAATCCCGGCTGCCAGTGATTCTTCCACATACTCCTTCATAGCCTTGTGTTCCGGCCCTGAAAGAGAGAACAACCTCCCTCATGGAAGTGTGGTTCCAGGCAGCAAGTCAACTGCACAGTCATAAGGTCTGTGGGGTGGAAGGGATTTGGCCTTGGACTTGGAAAAAACGTCTTTAATGTCCTGGTAACAGGTGGGCACTTGAGATAAGTCAGGATCCCCAGATGGGGTCCGTGGATTTTCATTTGAAACATATCCCTGAACATCACATAGAGGCTTGAAACAGTTCCGGGCGCAATTGCTGCCCCACATGCCCAGAGGACCAGTCAATGTGGGGTTTATGTAATTTCAACCATGGGTTCCCTAAAATAAGGTCATGATTCATGACGTCAAAAACATGAAAACTAATGCTTTCCGAGTGAGAATCAGGAAATGTCAATGTGAGTGTTTGGGTGCGGTGAGTGATCTTGCCCATAAAACTGCCGTCTGCAGCATAGGTGTTGCGGTGGTGTTTAATTTGAAAGGTTCTAAGGTGCATCCGTCTAACGAGGAGGGAGTTGAGTAAGTTTGCATCAGAACCAGAGTCAATTAATACAGGTGTATGATTTTTCTTGATCAGGAGAGCATAGTGTCACTTTAGGAAGAACCCGGGCAGGGTCTTGCTTCAGACTCACCTCTCCCGTACCGTTGCTTCTGGCACCGGCAACCTTGACGTGACAGTTGCTCACGGAATGACCCAACTGCCTGCAGTAGAAGCACCGCCTTTTCCCTCAGCCTTTTGACGTTCCTCAGGGGAGAGATGGAACCTCCCCAGTTGCATGCGTTCTTCCGCGGTGACGCTAGCCAGTGGAATGAGACCGGAAACAGGGGATCTGCCTTGGTTTGGCTGGTTACCGAGGCTCGTCCTCCAAGTGTGCGGTGACGCAGCCCTCCGCCGAACTCCGTCCGGCTCGCGATCCAAAAGCCTTTTGTCGATTTTTACGGCGACAGCGATGAGAGTGTCCAAGTCGGTCGGCAGGTCTAGTGGGACCAAATGATCCTTGACGGCGAGGGATAGTCCTTGAAAAAATGAATTGAGCAGTGCCCTGTTATTCCACTGACTCTCAGCTGCTAGAATGCGAAACTCAATCGCGTAATCTGACAGTGAGCTGCCTCACGATCTGGTGTGGAATACTGGAATATTTGCTCCATCGTCTTTATGAAAGAAGCCCAAGCATGACACGCGGCGGAATTGCGGCTCCATTCAGCAGTAGCCCACGCCTCCGCACGACCAGTCAGGTGGGAAATAACAAAAGCGATTTTTGCCCGCTCGGTGGGGAAGGCAGCTGCCTGCAGCTCAAAGTGGAGTTCGTACTGAATGATGAACGGCTTAATATTCCCAGAATCTCCAGAGAACCTCTACGGTCGAGCGAGCTGTGGGCAGACAGCAGCAGAGGTGGCAGGTGGCTGCATGGTAACTGCTTCACATGGAAACGTTGGTACCTTGGCGGTATCGTTGTTGTGCCAACTGGTTCCTTCTTCTGAATAATTTTCATAAGAACTTCAAACTGTGAGGCCACCTGTCTCATCATATTGTCCTGATGCTCTGACAGTCCCTCTAGATGAAGGTAGAGGGCAGCAAGCTGCTCATCCTGCTTCGAGAGGCGTTGACCCTGCGCTTGAAGGGCTTTCCGCACCGGGTCTGAGTCTGCTGGGTCCATGTTATGGCCAGTTCGTTCTGTCATGAACGGAACAGAGGACAGGACCCAAAAATGCATGACTCCCCTACAAATGGACAGTTTTAAAAAACAGAAGTTTAATATACGGGAAGAAGTCGGTACACAGGCAGGCAATCCGAAAAGGCAAAAGTATCCAAAAACGTGAGACAAAAAGGCAAGGTCGATAATCGGAAAAGGGTCTAGTCTTACTGTGAGTCGGTGGCATAGAAACAAGGAATGCTGGAACGCGACGATAAGGTACAACGAACTGGCGACCAGAAAGAATGAGACAGTAGGTTAAATGCATGGGGTAACTAGGGTAAATGAGGCACAGGTGGGGAAGATACTCTCAGAAGCAGGTGTGTACAACACAGGGGGAAAACAACAACCAGAACACACACCCATGACACGAGCTCACCTTCACGCACAGCGTGGGCTCCGATACCAGTCCTCTTGAGAGAGGTTGGACTCTTTTCCATTCTGGAGTTGCCCGTGGTGAGAGTGGGTGTGGGTATACTTATTGCCCCCAGAATGGTGCCTGTACATTAGGGTTTACCCCGGTGGATGAGAGGGTAGCCTCCCTCCGTCTTCGGTGGGGGGACGGGTCCTGAGTGTTGTTTGTGCCTATGCACCAAACAGCAGTTCAGAGTACCCACCCTTTTTGGAGTCCTTGGAGGGGGTGCTGGAAAGTGCTCCCGCTGGGGACTCCCTTATTCTGCTGGGGGACTTCAATGCTCACGTGGGCAATGACACTGAGACCTGGAGGGGCGTGATTGGAAGAAACTATAGGGAGACATTTATCGAACCCGTTGGTGGACCCCAGCGGTAAGCGCAGAAGGAGTCCTATTGGTCCTATTTGGCCTATTGGACTTCGGAGTTAGCTGATGGGTACCGGCTGGCCAAGCGCAACCCAGTTTTGGTGGTCGCTGAGGCAGTTTGGTCCGCATTGCTGGCTGTAAATTGGATTCGTTTCCAGTGAGACTCCGCCAAGGTTGCCCTTTGTCACCGATTCTGTTCATTACCTTAATGGACAGAATTTCTAGGCACAGCCAGAGTGTTGAGGGGGTCCGGTTTGGTGACATCAGCATCACGTCCCTGCTTTTTCCAGATGATGTGGTACTGATGACTTCATCAAGCCGTGATCGCCAACTCTCGCTGGAATGGTTTGCAGTCAAGTGTGAAGTGGCTGGGATGAAAATCAGTAACTCCAAATCTGAGGCCATGCTCCTCAGTCGGAAATTGCTGAAGTGCTCTCTCCGCCTCAAGAAGGAGATCCTGCCCCAAGTGGAGGAGTTCAAGTATCTCGGGGTTTTGTTCACAAGTGAGGTAAGAATGGAGCGGGAGATCGACAGGGGCCTCAGTGCAGCATCTGCAGTGATGCAGACTTTGTATTAGTCTGTCATGGTGAAAGAGCTGAGCCGAAAGGCAAAGCTGTCAATTTACCGGTTGGTCTACGTTCCTAACCTCACCTATGGTCACAAGCTGTGGGTCATGACCGAAAGAACAAGGTTGTGGATACAAGCGGCTGAAGTGAGTTTCCTCCGCACGTTGTCCGGGCTCTCCCTTAGAGATAGGATGAGAAGCTCAGTCATCCGGGAGGGGTTCAGAGTCGAGCCGCTGCTCCTTCGCATTGAGAGGAGCCAGATGAGGTGGCTCGGACATCTGGTTAGGATGTCTCCCGGACGACTCCCTGTTGAGGTGTTCCAGGCATGTCCCATTGGAAGGTACCACCCAGGACTCGCTGGAGTGACTACGTCTTTTGGCTGGCCTGGGAACGCCTTGGGATCCCCCCAGAAGAGCTGGACGAAGTGGCTAGGGAGAGGGAAGTCTGAGCTTCCCTGCTTAAGCTGCTGCCCCCATGTCACGACCTCGGGTAAGCGGAGGAAAATGGTTGGATGGATGAATTTTCTTTTTCAATCTCATTGTACATGTGGATAGTGAGAATAAAAGGCATTCTATTCTATTCTATTCTATTCTATTATGAGGAGAAAAGTAAGATGCACTTTTATTTTTACCTAAAATATTTTTTATATGTCATAATGTTCGTGTTGAAGCCTCCCTAAAAAACTCTGAAGCCCTCCCGTCCCCAAATGTTTTGGTATTATGTTTTAATCCCTAAATTTGATTGTTGATAAAACTGATGTTTGGCTGTTTGTTTATACATGCCCTGCGATTGGCTGGTGACCGGTTCAGGGTGTACCCCGCCTCTCGCCCGAAGTCAGCTGAGATAGGCGCCAGCACACCCACAACCCTAGTGAAGATAAGCAGTTAAGAGATTGGCTAGATGGATGACTAAAAGGCGGGACGATGGCCAGCTGGTCAGCACATCAGCCTCACATATCCCGGTTTCAAATCTGGCCTTCCTTTGTGGAGTTTGCGTGTTCTCCCCATTCCTGCCTGGGTTTTCTCCAGACCAAAAACCAAAAACATGCATGGCAGGTTAATTTAATACTAAATTGTCCGTAGGTGTGGATGTGAGTGTGAATGGTTGTTTATATGCACCCTACGATTTGCTGGCGACCAGTTCAGGGTGTACCCCGCATCTTACAAAGAGTCAGCTGGTATCGGCTCTAGCATGAGGAATGAGGAATGACCCAATGAGGAAGCTTTACGGAAAATGGATGGATGGATGGATGGATTATTGAGAGCCTGCTACCACACTCCAAGAATCACTGCTCTAAAAAAATATCTAATTTTTCATGGTATAATATAGCAGATGGATCATTTTATGGATCAAGGTCGTAGCCCAGCTGGGATAGGCTCGAGCACACACATGACTCTAGTGAGGAGAAGCGGCTCAGAAAATGGATGGATGGATGTATGTATTTCATGTTTTAAATGCATTTTTCTTTGTATAATTTTCTAAAGGGCAGCACGGTGGCCAACTAGTTAGCACATCTGCCTCACAGTTCTGAGGACCTGGGTTCAAATCCGGCCTCCCCTGTGTGGAGTTTGTATGTTCTTCCCGTGCCTGCGTGGGTTTTCTCCGGGTACTCCGGTATCCTCCCACATCCCCAAAACATGCATGGTAGGTTAACTGAATACTCTAAATTGCCCATAGGTGTGAATGTGGGTGCGAATGGTTGTTTGTCGATGTGCATCCTGCGATTGGCTGGCGACTAGTTCCTGATGTACCGTTCCTCTCACACAGGGTCAGCTGGTATAGGCTCCACCATGACCGCGACCCAATGAGGAAGCAGTACGGAAAATGGATGGATGGATGGATTATTGAGAGCCAAGAATCACTGCTCTAAAAAATATCTAATTGTCCATGGTATAACAGAGCAGATAGATCATTTTATGGATCAAGGTCGTGGCCCTGACTGATTGTGGCTCTAACAAGCTAACGTATCTTTACTGATGCTCGTTACCCAACTTTCAGGTCACAGAAAGTCGACTAATTAGATATTAAAATCAGTCGTGCCCAGTTTTTTAAGCTCCATATTTTTTATCTAAGGGATAATTTTAAGGCGGCACGGAGGCCGACTGGTTAGAGCGTCAGCCTCACAGTTCTGAGGACCCGGGTTCAATCCCCGGCCCCGCCTGTGTGGAGTTTGCATGTTCTCCCCGTGCCTGCGTGGGTTTTCTCCGGGCACTCCGGTTTCCTCACACATCCCAAAAACATGCATGAATTGGAGACTCTAAATTGCCCGTAGGTATGAATGTGAGTGCGGATGGTTGTTTGTATATATGTGCCCTGCGATTGGCTGGCAACCAGTTCAGGGTGTACCCCGCCTCCTGCCCGATGACAGCTGGGATGGGCTCCAGCACACCCGCGACCCTAGTGAGGAGAAGCGGCTCAGAAAATGGATGGATGGATGGATGGATAATTTTAAATAAAACTTTTGTGTTTCACAAATAAAATGATTAAATATCAAATTTTTTAATTGTCATTGAAAATTAAAAAGGATTGAATAGTGTATTATTGTTATTGCCCACTGCAATTGGCTGGCGACCAGTTCGGGGTGTACCCCGCCTCTCGCCCGAAGATACCCTTACGAGGATAAAGCGGTACAGACAATGGATGGATGTCATTGCGCATGTCACGTATTCAAATCAACTTTAAGAGCACATTTTATGATACAAGTCAGTGGTGCAATATTTAGATTCAAAACATACGTGAACACATTTATTTGTGGTCCAAAGTGTGTCTGTCAAAAATGCATGCTAGTTTGCTTGATGAGAGCTGACAGAGCCCCTAAGGACCTTCTGCATAAGTTTCATGTTTATTGTTTCAGGTCTATTGTTTTTTTTTGTAGTGCAAAATCACACCGAGGCGTCCCAATGCACTTAACGAAGTTAAAAACAAGTACGTACACACAGATACATCAACAACAGTACACCTGAACACACAGTGCAGTTTACGAATACAAAATATGAGCATCACAGGAAAGAAATAGATATTGGGTGAAACTTAAGGCAGACTCTTAATTGCCCGTAGGCATGACTGTGAGTGCGAATGGTTGTTTGTTCCTATGTGCCCTGCGATTGGCTGGCAACCAGTTCAGGGTGTACCCCGCCTCCTGCCCGATGACTGCTGGGATAGGCTCCAGCACGCCCGCGACCCTAGTGAGGAGAAGCGGCTCAGAAAATGGATGGATGGATGAAACTTAAGGCTGAAGCCGTGGTCATGAGGTGGGCCCAGTTACTGAGGCCCTCATTCAAAGTCGAAATGTTTTGTGAAGAGATGTGTTTTGAGTCTAGTTTTAAAAAGCTGGATTGAAGGAGCATTTCTAACACAAGGCGGAAGTTTATTCCAAAGGAAAGGAGGACGATAAAAGCATGCCCTGCTTCGCGATGTTTTTTTTTTATGAATATTTGGGAGAGTGATGTAGCACGCGTCTTGTGAGCGAAGGGCACGGCGGGGACAGTAAAGGATAATTAGGTCTGAGAGATTAGAGAGCGCTTGGCCATGAAGGCATTTGTAGGTCAACAGTAGGACCTTGAAGTCGGATCTGGCCTGAATAGGTAGCCAATGAAGGGACTTAAGGACAGGGGTAATATGATCAAATATTTTGGTGCAAGTGAGTGGTGTGGCAGCACTATTTTGTACAAGTTGTAGTTTATTCGTTGTGCATAGGGGTAGGCCGGAAAGAAGGGCACTGCAGTCATCGAGTCTAGAAGAAATGAATGCATGGATAAGGGTTTCAGCATTTGGGGTTGTTGTCATTCAGCGAATCTTAGCAATGTTACGTAGTTGGAAATGTCTTAAATGTGAGCAGTGAAGGAGAGACTAGAGTCGAGGCGAATACCCAGGTTTTTAACTGTAGCACTTGGCAAAACTGTGTATTTATTGAGCATGAGATTGAGGTCTGCATAACAAGGGAGTTTGTTTCTGGCCCAATAACCAGCATCTCAGTTTTGTCAGGATTACATTTGAGGACGTTTTGTGACATCCAGCTCGTGATGGCATGCAAACAGGATTCAAAGTGAGTGATTTGTGAGTGGTCGTCGGGAATGAGAGGTATATAAAGTAGATTTGAGTGTCTGCATAACAGTGAAATTGAATACCATAGTGATGGAGGATGGATACTAGAGGAAGCATATATATATATATATATATATATATATATATATATATATATATATATATATATAGACAAGCAAGTACTAAGCCTTGTGGGATGCCATAGTTTACTGTACAGTAGTCATAGAGACAGTTCTATGAGAGCCACGTGTTCTGTTTGATATGTAGGAGGTGAACCAGGATAGTGCAGAATCACGACTACAGAAAAGGATTGACAAACAATTTAACAGAACAGGGTTGGTCAATTGTGTCAAATTTTGCACTAATATCAAGTCGAACTATGAGAGAAGATGAGCTAGAGTCTGAGTTTATGAGAAGGTCGTTTACTACTTTGGTAAGTGAAGTTTCAGTACTATGTAATGTCTTAAAGCTGGATTGAAAGGTTTCAGAAGGATTGTTAGAGTTGAGATAGTCGGTCAGTTGTTCGAAAACTATTTTTTCCAAGATTTGGAGAGAAATGGAAGTTTCAAAATTGGTCTGTGGTTCTCAAGGACATCGGGGTGGAGGTTTGGTTTCTTGAGCAGTGGTTTAATTAAAGCAGATTTGAAAGAGGAGGGAACAATCCCAGAGGAGAGAGAGGTATTGATGATGTACAGTGGCCTTTAAAGAACAAAACGTGTTTGTTTTTTTTGTGGTTGGGTGCAGGTTACTTGCTGAGGAGGAGGAAAAAATGAAGGCGCTGCTGACTCTGCAGGAGGAGCAGGAAGAGTATATCCTGAAGACACAGCGGCAGAAGCAGGAGCTGAAGCAGGAGATGGAAGCCAAATCCCGGGCCCTGGACGAGGCGCAGAGGCAGCTGGAGGAGGTCCGGGCCAACCGGCATAGGGTTGACCAGGATTTGGTGGTAAGCAAAAAATATACATATAAATTGTATTTTGTTATTTTTCCAATTAGGGGATTGAATTTCATAATGTGTCACTGATGGTGTAGTGGTACACTCGCCTGACTTTGGTGCAGGCAGCGTGGGTTCAGTTCCCACTCAGTGACGGTGTGAATGTGAGTGCGAATGGTTGTCCGTGTCTATATGTGCCCTGCGAATGATTGGCGACCAGTTCAGGGTGTAGTCCGCCTTTCGCCCGAAGTCAGCTGGGATAGGCTCCTAACCCTAACCAGGATAAGCGGTGTTGAAAATGGATGGATGGAATTTCATAATGTCTCTTCATTCACCCACATAGCAGCACATGATATATTACTAAATGAGCAGCCAGGACACTTCTTGTGTTGTGTTCATCACCATGTGCTAATGTTCTGTGCAAACAAATAGGTTTACTTCAACAGATGATGTTGCATCCACCCATCCATACATCCATCTTCTTCCACTTATCTGGGGTCAGGTCCCGAGGACCGCAACGTAACAGGGAAAGACAGACTTCCCTCTCCTCAGCCACATCATCCAGATCTTCTGTAAGGATCCCGAAGCATTTTCTTTCCAGCCTGGAGACACAGTCTCTCTAGCGCGTCCTGGGTCATCCCTGGGGCCTCCTCCTGGTGGGACATGCTTTGGCACCCTGCGATGGAAACTATTTACAGCTGGTCGTATTCGTGAGCTTGTTCTTTCAGTCACAACCCACAGCTCGTGACCGTAGGTGAGGGTGAGAACGTGCATTGGCCTTTAAACAAGAGCTTTGTATTTCGGCTCAGGTCCTTCTTCACCATGACGGACCGATGCAGAGTCCACATCAACTCCAGGCGCTGCACCAATCCACGTGTCGATGTGCTGCTCCATTCTTCCCTCATTTGTGAACAAGACTCCAAGATAGTTAAACTCCTCCATATGGGGCAGGATCTCCACCCTTTTATGCCTAAGGACCATTCTCATCCCAACCACTTCACACTTCAAACCACTCAGAATCCAGCAAGAGTTGAAGATGGTGGTTGGATGAAGCCAACAGAACTACATCGTTTGCAAAATGCAGAGGCCACCAAACCTGTCTCAAGTTTTGGTCAGGGGAGCCGTTCCTCCCAAACATATCCCTCCAGATCTCAATGTCATTGCCCACACACCGAAAACTCCCAGCAGAACAAGGGAGTCCCCAGCGGCAGCGCTCTCCAGCCCCCCCCCCCAAGGACTCCAAAAAGGATGAGTAATCTGAGGTGCTGTTTGGTGGTAAGCCCGACTATATCTAGACGGAACTTAACAAACGCAACCAGCAATCGCAAACCAGCTCACGCTTCTTTCCTACCAGAGACGTGACATTCCACATCCCTAGAGCCAGCTTCTGTAGCTGGGTATCAGAAAACCATTCGGCTTCCACCAAGTTCACAATGCATCTAACCCCCTTGCCCGCTCCCACGGGTGGTAAGCCCAAGGGAAGTGGGACCCACATTACCTGTTTGCGCTGTGCAGGACTAGGCACAAGGAGCTTGCTATCGAGCCCCACCTCCAGACGTGGCTGCACAAGGGGGCCCCGGTGAGCCACAACTGAGTGAGAGAAAACTTGGCCCACTTTTGGTCACCTTCATTGGGGTTTCTGAACTGTGCTTTGTCTGGACCCTCACCTCGGACCTGTTTGACCTGGGTGACCCTGACAGGGGTGAGAAGGCACAGACAATTTAGTTCCTAGGATTATTGGGACACACAGACCCCTCCATGGTTCAGGATAGAGATATTGCACCAGATGAAAAATTATTTATATATATATATATATATTATTTTGAATATTTAGAAATATTAATGCTATTTAAAATATTTAAATTATACATACGTTGCATTTTTTCCACAGTTTTAAACAGTTCCCAGGTGTCTTAATAAAACCCGTCTGAGATTATTTGGTTAAAATACACAGTGCATAAAGACTCACACAACACCTAACATTGCAAAACCACTGCTCACCGCTATCATTACCATGATGACCACGGGCGGAGCTTGGGAGTTGCAAATACGCGAGCAGCTCTTTGTTCTCAAATAGTCAAGAGTCTGAAGAGAAAAGCCGAAGTCCATAAAGACAACTTAAAAGCATCATTTGTAGTTCACTCATGGAGGGAACACAACATCACCAAGCCGTCCAGTTATGCTTGTCAATTCGTGTGCTGATCCGTGGATGTT
Source organism: Phyllopteryx taeniolatus (assembly GCF_024500385.1). Taxonomy (NCBI): domain Eukaryota; kingdom Metazoa; phylum Chordata; class Actinopteri; order Syngnathiformes; family Syngnathidae; genus Phyllopteryx; species Phyllopteryx taeniolatus. The sequence continues at coordinate 48,884,165 of NC_084502.1, read as the reverse complement.
GCACACGCAGTAGACCAAACCCGAATACAACGTACTAGTGATGGGCAAATGAAGCTTTTGTGAAGCACCCCACTTGGGCCAATTGTTTCGATAATGGGTTAATTATTTGGAGTATCAGTAACAGTGACCTCTCCCGGCGAAAAGCAAGGCTGCAGTGTATTCAAACTATCTTTGCTTTTCAAAAATATTTGATGCACACACACACACTAAGACTGAATATCATGTTCGATTTACAAATAAAGATAAATGTGTGTATTGTGTTATTGATCAGAGAGTGATGAGGAAAATTAATTGTTTGGGTGCGCTATGGCACGGGGTAATTAAGTGGGATGGGGAACACAAAGATGTTTATCAAGGTATGTTATTTTTTTTCAACACTTTCTGGATGGAGCCAATTTCTTTTTTTGCTCACAACTTCTCCAAATTTGGAAAATACTTGCTCACAAAGAACAGCTACTTCTGGTGTGCATGAAATTTTTTTTGCTACGTGCAACAAATGAGAGTAAAGGATTATGGTTATCCTAACCCTAAATAAATAGATATAAATATAAGTAACAAAAGTCAAGCTTTGTAATGGGAATCAAAACTCAGACCAAAAATTAAAAGACCAATGCTCTACTGACTGAACTAGCCATGGGTGTGGCAAACCTTTGCTTTGACATAATCCAGAGGAGAATCGACATCTACAAAACTACCTCGTCACTCCAACGATTCACCATATTTTCACCTGATTGGACCACGAACCAGTCGTCAGGTGGGTCATTCAGGGAATGAAGCAGGTTCTGCCGCTTCTTCTGATGACTTCACATGATTTGATGTAAGCTTCAAAGCACTGGTTATGTGGAATTGGGGTTGATGGTTTGAGGCATGTTTTGAAGCCTCAATGTCAAACTGCCATCACTATTCAATATACCCTCTGCCCCCAAATTGACATCTTTGACAAAAATTCAAGGATGTGCCGATTATCAGAAGCTAATGCTTAAAACTCTGTTAGCTAAAGCTAATCTGTGCTAACACTGAAGCTTTGCTTACCTTTTGGTTTTGACATGATAGTCCTTCCCTGTGGTCCTTGAAAATGGCCTATCATAGAAACGTGGTGTGTGGACGGTACAATGTAAATTAGTGAAATTGAAATTGTGACGTCAAAATTCTGGAAAAATTCAGAAGGGCTTGCTTACATGCACATTTGGGAAATAGTCAATAAAAGCTTTACTTGAGTGTTTAATTTTACACTTGATGGGAGGGAAGGCACTCCAGAGATTCAATTATTGGTATACAAGCAATGAAAAATTCTATTTTTCACAATATATGGCAATGAACTGATTCATTCAAATTAAAATGTATAACTCATCAATTATCTATTGGTCGTACTTTGACTATATTGTCATGGTTTGTCCATACATCACCACAGGTTTAGTAAACCACTATCTAATATATCAGGTATCAATTTCATGCATTTAGGGTGAGGGGTTTGTGTCTGCGTTGTATAATATTTTGTTGATTAATGTGTAAATGCTGTACTGTGGAAATGGCAGAATGGTGGATAAGTCACTATAAATTCTCCTGTTATGTTGCAGATCAAACCCATTTTAAAGTACAAAAAAGTAAATAAAAAAAAACACTGTACAATTAAAATTGTTCTTTTCACAAAACGGTACATTAAAAAAAGAATGAATTATCCTCGGCCACACGGTGGACGACCTCCCACATCCTTGGGTGGTGCATGGTAGGTTAATTGAACACTCTAAACTGCCCGTAGGTGTGAATGTGAATGCAAATGGTTGTTTGTTTATATGTGAGCTATAGCTCCAATAGCTGGAGCCTATCCCAGCTATCATCAGGCAGGAGGCGGGGTACACCCTGAACTGGTTTCCAGCCAATCGCAGGGCACATATAAACGAACAACCATTCTCACTCGCATTTACAGCTACGGGCAATTTAAAGTTTTCAATTAACTGCATGTTTTTGGGATGTGGGAGGAAACTGGAGTGCCCGGAGAAAACCCACGCAGGCACGGGGAGAACACTCCACACAGGTGGGGCCGAGGATTGAACCCCGCTCCTCAGAACTGTGAGGCTGACGCTCTAACCAGTTGGCCACTGTGCCGCTTGGATGAATTATCCTCATTTAATCATGATTTGTGAAAGGCAGATAACCAAATAACAGAAATGGCTGGTAATTGACTATTGAGATAAAAACTATGTTTGTTTGAACATTTTTATTTCTGACATTTTTAGATAATTAAACATACTGATAGCTGGGATAGGCTCCAGCACGGCCGCGACCCTAGTGAGGATAAGCGGAACGGAAGATGAATGAATGAATGAATTAAATTGACCCAGGAATATTATTGCTGATCCTGGTAAACCGAAGCAAAAGGAAGGTTAAATCCAGTTGTAATGCTAAACTGTATGTTTTTTGACGTTTGGATGGTTTGCTTTGACCCTCTATCCAGGCTGCTCAGAGGAAACTTTGCCAAGCGAGCACCAACGTCAAACACTGGAATGTTCAGGTGAACAGACTGATGCGACCAATTGGGCCGGGTGGTGAGTTTTCCCTGCAATGCATTTGTGCACACATTTAGACATTACAGACAAGCAGTGCATATGGACTAAAATGTGTTTCTATGTAGATTTTGTGTTTTTGCTTTGGTGGGCTCTAGGTATTCATTTTCTGTATGAATCTGCTTTCGAAGCACAAACTGTGAGGGAACATGACAGCTGTATATATAAAAATGCATAAACTATAGAGTGAAAAATTTTACTAATTAATCAGGCTTCACATTATGCACTGGGCTTTCCACCCCTTTTTTATCCTCAACGTACAAATATCCACACTAAAAACCCTGGTTTAACATGATTGTCTCTGTTCTATAAATGCCTTGTGTCCAGATAAAAGACCTTTGTTGGGAAGCTCCCTGTCATCCTTCCAGATTCCAAGCCAGAGAGATCCTGGTCTGCATCTCAGAAGGATATCGGGATCCGAGGATCGAAACGAGGAATGTAAAGAAAATGTCACCGATGGCCGCAGTTGCGATGCAGATTTAGAGAGATGCAACTCCTACACTTCCAATGGAGACCCAAACTTCCCCTAAATGCCTGAGTCATACAAGATGCACTTCCAACCAACTGTTGGTATTTTGACTGGATGGGTAGGGCCTTTAAAACTGAAGTGAGTGTTCATCAAATGTTTGATATTCTGATTTCTTTTTTCAGTGTTTTTAAATATTTTAATGATACATGCATTTTTAACCAGTGAGATCTGATATTGACAGAAAACACACCTCAGTGCCTTGAAGAACAGAACTGAGGGCAATTACATCACTGTCATGTTAAAATGCAGAAGATGTACATGCAAAAAAGCCAATAATGCTCATCAGCATTTCATATTTAGGTGTAGGAGGTGGCTTGAATTTTCTGTGTATAAAGATATAGTTTATATATATCGATCGTATCATTTCCTTGATACAACATATCACTTACAAACCCCAATTCCAGTGAAGTTGGGACGTTGTGTAAAACATAAATAAAAACAAAATACAATGATTTGCAAATCCTTTTCAACCTATATTCGATTGAATACACAAAGACAATGACAGGATATTTGATGTTCAAACTGATAAATGTCATTTAAACGGATCTATCTTTGAATTTGATGCCTGCAACATGTTCCAAAACGGCTATGACAGGGGCATGTTTACTCGTGGTGCAACAATACGAATCTCTATTGAATCGTTCAATACAGTGGTCACGTTTCAGTACGCAGTAAATGACAGTACGTCATTTTATATTTACTGGATGAACCTCTGACGATGAGGAGCTGTGCTAAACTACTCTGCCTTATGCCTTAGTGTTGAGCGCAATGTATTATGCTGCTCCTCTCTCATTCATTTCGACCAAGGAAGGCTGCGTTTGTAAATTCACGAGTCTGACCTCAGACGGCTGGACGTCGAGAGCTACGCAGTTACTTGACTGTTAGGCCACTATATGACTGCGGAATTAGAGATGAAAAGCGACGTCCTTCAAACACGGCCCCTCGACAGTCACACTACTGATGATATAACCAAAGGTCTGACAGAAGCTGTGGAGATTAGTGACCAAATGAACAAATGTACAGGAATACTGTATCTAAATTAATTAGAATATGGTAGGAAAGTCTGTTTCAGTACTCATACATTATATAACTTCAATAAATACTTGGGAAAATACTTTTTCGAATGCAAATTCCTGCCAAATTTTGACATTAAAAATAATTTTCATTGTTTCTTGATAGTTTGTTCCATAATATTCTAGTTTTTAGAGATGGTGAATTTTGGTTTTCATGGATAGGCTCCAGCATGCTTGCGACCCTAGTGAGGATAAGCGGTACAGAAAATGGATGGACGGATTTGCTGTAAACTATAAATCATGACCCAAAATGCACGACTCCAATTCAATTGGACAGTTTCAAAAAGAGAGGTTTAATGAACGGGCAGAGGTCGGTACACAGGCAGGCCATCCGAAAAGGCAACAGTATCCAAAAAACGTGAGGCAAAAAGGCAAGATCAATAATCAGAACAGGGTCTAGTCTTACTATGAGTCGGTGACGTGGAAGCAAGGAATGCTGGAACTTGACAACAAGGTTCCAACGAACTGGTGACCAGAAAGAATGAGACATGAGGTTAAATGCATGGGGTAATTAGGGTAAACGAGGCACAGGTGGGGAAGATGCTCTCAGGAGCAGGTGTGTACGAGACAGCAGGAAGACAACAACCATAACACACACCCATGACAGACGTTGTGTTAAACATAAATAAAAACAGAATACAATGATTTGCAAATCATGTTCGACCTATATTTAATTGAATAGACTACAAAGACAAGATATGTAATGTTCAAACTGATAAACTTTATTGTTTTTAGCAAATAATCATTAATTTAGAATTTTATGGCTGCAACACGTTCCCAATAAGCTGGGACAGGGTCATGTTTACCACTGTCTTACATCACCTTTTCTTTTAACAACATTCAATAAATTTTTGGGAACTGAGGACACTAATTGTTGAAGCCATTCTTGCTTGATGTACAGCTTTAGCTGTTCAACAGTCCGGGGTCTCCGTTGTCGTATTTTACGCTTCATAATGCGCCACACATTTTCAATGGGAGACAGGTCTGCAGTCCAGTCTAGTACCCGCACTCTTTTACTTCGAAGCCACGCTGTTGTAACACGTGCAGAATGTGGTTTGGCATTGTCTTGCTGAAATAAGCAGTGGCGTCCATGAAAAAGATGTTGCTTGGATGGCAGCATATGTTTCTCCAAAACCTGTATGTACCCTTCAGCATTAATGGTGTCTTCACAGATGTGTAAGTACCCATGCCATTGGCACTAACACAGCCCCATACCATCACAGATGCTGGCTTTTGAACTTTGCGTCCATAACATTCAGGATGGTTCTTTTCCTCTTTGGCCCGGAGGACACGACGTCCACAATTTCCAGAAACAATTTGAAATGAACACTTTTCCACTTTGCATCAGATGAGCTCAGGCCCAGAGAAGCCGGCGGCGTTTCTTAGTGTTGTTGATAAATGGCTTTTGCTTTGCGTAATAGACTTTTAAATTGCACTTACGGATGTAGCGCCGAACTGTATTTACTGACATTGGTTTTCTGAAGTGTTCCTGAGAACCATGTGGTGATATCCTTTACACATTGATGTCGTTTTTTGATGCAGTGCTGCCTGAGGGATCGAAGGTCACAGGCATTCAATGTTGGTTTTCGGCCTTGCCGCTTACATGCATTGATTTCTCCAGATTTTCTGAACCTTTTGATGATATTATGGACCGTAGATGATGAAATCCCAAAATTCCTTGCAATTGTACGTTGAGGAACATTGTCCTTAAACTGTTCGACTATTTTCTCACAAAGAGGTGAACCTCACCCCATCTTTGCTTGTGAATGACTGAGCAATTCAGGGAAGCTCCTTTTATACCCAATCATGGCACCCACCTGTTCCCAATTAGCCTGTTCACCTGTGGGATGTTCCAAACAGGTGTTTGATGAACATTCCTCAACTTTCTCAGTCTTTTTTGCCACCTGTTCCAGCTTTTTTGGAACGTGTTGCAGCCATAAAATTCTAAGTTAATGATTATTTGCTAAAATCAATACATTTTATCAGTTTGAACATTAAATATCTTGTTTTTGTAGTGTAATCAATTAAATATAGGTTGAACATGATTTGCAAATCATTGTATTCTGTTTTTATATGTTTAACGTCCCAAATTCATTGGAATTGGGGTTGTATAACTATACCTTTGACTACTTGACAATGCCAGTAATATACTGTAGATAATGCTATCACGGCTGCTAGGCTAGTTATGGTATAACTTTTATTTTCTAAGGAGCTATTAATTTGTAAAATTAATTAATTTGTTGCTAAGAATGCACCACAGACGATGGGTGATTTCTCCATCAGATACATTTGTATTTTATTGATATAATTTATTATTTTTACATGTTGGTAATTTCAATAAAATACGTTTAAAAAAGGCAGAACATTTCATTTTGTATCGAAAAAATATCAAACAGTGATTCTTAAGTGTCAAAGTGGACCGTGAATTTTGTGTATCGCTTCACCTCTAATGTTTACCTCTGGGTTATGTCACCTTTCCTTTTAACAACACTCAATAAGTGTTTGGGAACTGAGGACACTCATTGTCGAAGCTTTGTAGGTGGAATTCTTTCCCATTCTTGCTTGATTTACAACTTCAGTTGCTCAACTGTCCGGGGTCTCCGTTGTCATAGTTTGCACTTCATAATGCACCACACATTTTCAATGGGAGATAGGTCTGATCTCCAGCAGGCATGCCAGTCTAGTACACGTAACACGTGCAGAACGTGGCTTGGCATTGTTTTGCTGAAACAAGTAGGGAGGTCCCTGAAAAAGGTGTTGCTTAGATGGCAGCATACTGTACGTCGCTCCAAAACCTGAATGTACCTTTGAGCAGTTAATGTTGCCTTCACAGATGTGCAAGTTATCAATGCCATGGGCACTAACACACACCCAGACCATCACAGATGCTGGCCTTCGAACTTTGCGCTGATAACAATCTTTTTCCTCTTTAGCCCGGAGGGCACGGCATCTATGATTTCCAAAAACAATTTAAAATGTGGACTCATCAGACCACAGCAACACCTTTCCACTTTGCATCAGTCCATTTCACATGAAATTGGGCCCAGAGAGACCGGTGGCGTTTCTGGGTGTTGTTCATATAAAGCTTTCGCTTTGCATGGTAGAGTTTTGACCCACATTTGTACATGAAGTGACGAGCTGTGTTATACCTGGATCACACTACAAGACAAATTTGGTCTTTCACGATTGTGCTATGTCAGACTACTGCCATAAAATCTTGCCGTATCTCGGTCAGACAGTGACAACACTATATGAGGTGTATTCCGATACCTCCGTAACCTATCTTTTACGATCACTGGACTTTATCTTGTCAAATCAAACACTGTCAGGAAGGCAGGACCAGAAAACCTGTTACCTTTCACCGCAACCGGATACAACCATTACCATGGCGACAACAAGTTGGGGGGAAAAAAGAGGAAAAAAAACAGGTGGTGCCACCGGGTGCTCGGGAGATGACACTTTGTACTATCCATTTAAGGATTACTTGAGCTATGTTCACATAATTTTAATACGATAAGGGTTGCAAGCAGGCAACATAACGTTATGTACCCTTGCAAGCTAGTGCTAGCACTAACGTTTGTACGTAAACATGCCGCCGTTCTGTCGAATCATGCTCTGAAGCTTCAGTAACATTGGTTTGTGGGCGTGAATAAGTGTTGACAACGGCGGCTAAGTATGTTGACAACTGCAAATATGGCAGGTGATGCGCCGGGCGCAATTCGCAATCCTATTGGTTGATGTCAAGGTATGCTGTCGGACAGTTGTTGAATATGAACACCTACACGGATGATATAAAAAAATATTTTAAAAAAAAACATGCTAGACTTTTCATTTTGGCGTCGTAGGGTTATCGTAGGGCCAAATTGTTGGTCGTGGATTATGTCACACTACAAGAGGTTTTGTCGTTCCCGACAAAATATGTCCGGCCCAATCTAGGAAATCACCCACGATAGCTAATCGGGCCAATATTGGGGATAAACTAAACTAAAACTTAACTGACAATGGTTTTTAGAAGTGTTCCTGAGCCCACGTGGAAATATCCTTTACACCTGTGGGTCCCAACCTTTTTAGTCTTGTGTACCCTCTGAACATTTTTGTCAAACCATTTTTGTCAAACCATGAGTACCCCCTCACTCATATGCACTGTACTTCAAAAATGCCGCTAGAACAACACAACTGCTTATTGTATGAAAATCATTTTATTTCATCTCCTTAATTTGAACATTAAATTCTCAAGCATTGTTTTCTTTCTCAAATTAAACATAAAAAGTATGTTGCCTTTAAAATAAATAATATACATTTTTTTAAAATATGAAGCAAAAATAAATAAAGCTGCCTTTGTTATACATAACTCATAACATTTACCGAGTGTTATATGAACCCTCTCCTGAATCCAGAGCAACTGGACGTTTCAGCCATTTATCCATATTTGCCTGTTTGCAGCTGTTTTGATTCGGCAAGGCTGTGCTACAGGCTATTGTCTTCCTAGGTAAACTACATGTAGTGCACACATACCATTTTATTGACAGGCTTATGAAATGACTGAGAATATTTACTTATCATCTTCGAACAACCCACATAGGGTTGGAAGGGTTACTTTAAAAATGTATTCCCATACATTTACTAGCTATCGCTTTCAAAATGTAGTTAGTAATGTTATCTAAGTACCATAATACTGAAGTAGAATCATGTGTAACTATGACATGATAATGAGAAATTAGAATTCATTATATTACTATATTCTTTCCAAAGGTGCTATTGATATGAAAATCTCACCAGATGTTGGGAACAACCCAAGTAATCTATACATAAAAAGAAAGTAGAGCAAATAAGATTATTAAGTTGTGTGTAATAATGTGAAATGACACAGGGGGAAAGTATTGAACACGCAAACTGGTATTTATTTAATATTTTGTAAAAAAGCATTTCTTTGCAATGACAGCTTCAAGACACATCCTGTATGACAAAACAAGTCGCACGCATTGCGCTGGTGTGATTTTGGCCCATTCTGTCACGGTGCGAAGTCAGATGTGAGTTGGATCAGACCCAAGAGCAGATTGAGACGGAGGGAGTAGATTTAGAATGGTTGGCTCAGGGTAATGATATCCAAGGTGAGGTGGTGAGCCGTCGGGACAAGGAGCAAGCAGGAAGCGGGAACGGGAGCAGGTAGGGTAGCTTGGTGGCGTGGCTGGTATAGTCAGCGAGATGAGGAAGGCACAGAAGGAACACTGGAGATGGAGAAGAACACAATCGGGTGACTACAGATGCCGGTCGAAGGAAAGTTACTTTCATATCACAAAACCTGGAAGTACGAGAGTCGGCCGGTGAGTCACAAAGTGTCAATACTACTTTTATTTTGGCCCACCGTTAATTTGAGTTTGACACCCCTGCACTTGGAGAACCAGTCTATAATGGTGAGGATGATGGTGTTACCTTCAGAGGGGGGCAGGCCGCTGACAAAGTCCAGGGAGATGTGGGACCAAGGGCGGCTCGGAATGGGTATGGGGCGCAGCAGAGCAGCTGGGGGTTGATGCGAAGCTTTACCTCGGGCACAGACGGAGCAGGCTAGGACAAACTCCTGGGTGTCCTTGGCTAGACTTTGCCAACAGAAGTGTTGCTGGATGAAATGGATGGTGCGGGTGATGCCGGGATGACAGGTGAGCTTGGAGTTGTGGGCCCACTGAAGGACCTCAGAGCATGCGGAATCGGGTACAAACAGCCAGTTAGGAGATCCGGTCTTGGGACCCGGGTGAGTCTTCTGAGCCTCTATAACTACTTGTTCAATCTTCCAAGTGGCTGCTCCAACAAAGCACGAGGAAGGGAGGATGGGTTCTGGTTGTGTTGAGCTGGAGGGGCGTGCATACATATGGGAGAGGGCATCAGGCTTGCCATTGCGCGAAGCAGGGTGAAGGAGAGGCAGAAATTGAACCGACTGAGGAATAAAGCCCAGCGAGTTTGTCAGGGATTAAGCCCCTTGGCGGAACGAAGATAAAACAGGCTTTTATAGTCAGTCCATATAAAAAAGGCTGTAACGGTCCCCTTCAACCAGTGCTTCCACTCCTCCAGGGCCCAGACGATGGCTAGCAGCTCACGGTTCCCTACGTCATAATTCCGCTTGGATGTAGACAGGCGACGGCAGAAAAAGGCACAGGGATGAACTTTTTGGGAAACAGGGTCCCGTTGGGAGAGGACGGCTCCCGCTCCCGTGTCAGAGGCATCAACCTCCACCACAAACTGGAGGGAGGGGTCAGTGTGTGACCTCACAAATATGCTCCTGGAAGAATGGGCAAAAAAATCCCATAAACTCACTCCTAAACCTTGCTGAATATATATATATATATATATATATATATATATATATATATATATAAAGCTGGAATTCTGAACTTTTGCCTCATTATTCATCTTTTCATCTGAAACCCAAATGTCATCAGTATACAACAAAAACAAAGGAATTGACCTTGCCGTTCCAATAGTTTTGGAGGGGACACAGACACACACACAAATACAGTGGAACCTCAATAAAACAGAATAATAGGGGTGGGGGGGTCGTCCGGTATTGTCAATTGTCCGTTACATTGAAGCACCTTTTTTTTTTGAGACCATCCATCCATCCATTTTCTGAGCCGCTTCTCCTCACTAGGGTCGCGGGCGTGCTGGAGCCTATCCCAGCTATCATAGGGCAGGAGGCGGGGTACACCCTGAACTGGTTGCCAGCCAATCGCAGGGCACATACAAACAAACAACCATTCGCACTCACAGTCACACCTACGGGCAATTTAGAGTCTCCAATTCATGCATGTTTTTGGGATGTGGGAGGAACCCGGAGTGCCCGGAGAAAACCCATGCAGGCACGGGGAGAACATGCAAACTCCACACAGGCGGGACCGGGGATTGAACCCCGCTCCTCAGAACTGTGAGGCAGACGGTCTAACCAGTCATACTGTGCCGCCTTTTTTGAGACCATATGCACCCATATTACTGTAGAGTGCGAAATGTATGTTTTGTACTAAAACGCCCAGTACAGTACAAAGTTATTGTAAATATATATTAAAAAAAGCTTGAAAATGTTTTAAAGTTTCACATTTTATTCAAACTTACCACATGGGTGTGCTTGGTCATGGTGACATTGTTGACGTACAGTACTCATCGTAGGTGAGTCAGTTTCATGAACCGCAAGGAATTAGTGTGTTTCTTAGTTTCAAATCTGTTGCCAAAGGAACTGTTACTGTACCAAAAATAGCATGTTCCAGACTTCAAAGACTTGTGTTTTGTATTCCTCAGAACCATGCCTTTCTCGCTCTGCTAACGCTCTATGCACAATAGACAATAGATAGATAGAACCATCATCTCATGGCCACCATGTCAAGACCCCACATTCAACATGGCTGCCACGTAGGCACGGGAGGTACGTCTTTTGGAATGGGATCTAATATTGTATACAGTATCATATTGTATACAGTATCTGTTACACGGAAATACGTCAGTCCTATTATCTGCCTGCATTGCGCCACAGTGCCAGTAAACAACAGCGGCCAAGTGTGGAAGCTGCAGACTTTTTCAACGGCAGTGACATCCATCCATCCATTTTCTGAGCCGCTTTTCCTCACTAGGGTCGCGGGCGTGCTGGAGCCTATCCCAGCAATCATCGGGCAGGAGGCGGGGTACACCCTGAACTGGTTGGCAGCCAATCGCAGGGCACATATAAACAAACAACCATTCGCACTCACAGTCATGCCTACGGGCAATTTGGAGTCTCCAATTAATGCATGTTTTTGGGATGTGGGAGGAAACCGGAGTGCCCGGAGAAAACCCGCGCAGGCACGGGGAGAACATGCAAACTCCACACAGGCGGGGCTGGGGATTGAACCCGGGTCCTCAGAACTGTGAGGCTGACGCTCTAACCAGTCGGCCACCGTGCCGCCACGGCAGTGACAAATGGAAACTATTTTTGGACACATTCTTCAGTCCCGATGGTCCATTTTATCCGATATCCGTTATAGCGGGGTCTGTTTTATTGAGATTCCGCTATATATATATATATATATATATATATATATATATATATATATATATATATACACACACACACACACAGCGGCTGGAAATAAGTATTTAACACGTCACCGTTTTCTCACTAAATATATTTCCAAAGGTGCTATTGACCTGAAAATTTCACCAGATGTTGGGAACATCCCAAGTAATCCATACATACAAAGAAAGTAGAACAAATAAGATCAGAAATTAAGTTGTGTGTAATAATGTGAAATGACATAGGGAAAAAGTATTGAAAACATGAAGAAAGGGAGGTGCAAAAAGTCATGGAAAGCCAAGATATCTCAAATCTATCAATAATCAAACAGCAATCCAGCCCCTTGTCAGTGCAAATTAATATCAGCTGGTTCAGTCCTTATTGATGGCCTACAAAAGGCCCCAATGCTAAGGTGAGAGCTTAGAAAGGACCTGGAATTAGCAGGTACTGTTGTCACAAGGAAAACATAGAGTAATGTACTCCGCCGCTATGGCCTATATGCACACTCACCACGCAAGGCCCCATTGCTGGAAAGAAAAAGCATGTCAAAGGTTGTTTAAAGTTTGCTGAACAACATTTGGATAAGCCAGTTAAATACTGGGAGAATATTGTCTGGTCTGATGATAGCAAAATGTAACTGTTTGGATGCCATAATGTACCCCACGTTTGGAGGAGACATGCCACTGCACATCACCCTAAAAACACCATACAAACAGTGAAGTTCGGAGGTGGGAACATGATGGTGTAGGGCTGCTTTTCAGAAAAAGGTACTGGTAAACTTCACATTATTGAAGGAAGGATGAATGGGAAAATGTACAGAGACATTATTGACAAAAGTCTGGTGCCATCTATGAGGATGATGGAAATTAAGAGGGTGGAAGAAAGCTCTCAATTGGTTTAAAAGAAAAAAGAATAAAGCTGCTAGAATGGCCCGAGCCAATCACCTGACTTGAATCCAATCAAAAATCTATGGAAAAAACTGAAAGTCAAGGTCCATAAAAGAAGCCCACGGAACCTTCAAGATCTGAAGACTGCTTGTGTGGAGGAATGGGCCAAAATCACACCAGAGCCAATGCATGTGACTAGTTTCTCCATACAGGAGACATCTTGACGCTGTCATTGCAAACAAAGGCTTTTGTACAAAGTATTAAATAAATACCAGTTGGCATGTTCAATACTTTTTCCCCTGTGTCATTTCACACAACTTCATTTCTCAGCGTATTTGTTATACTTTCTTTGTTGTGTGTGTTTTCTATTTAGGATTGTTGTTGTTTGAGGACAACGACAACCTGACGTGACGTCACATTGTGGGCGGGACTTCAAGCCATGAGGGTGTAAACGAAGTAAAACTGGGGAAAACAAGGAGACAGTCGTTCGGGGATTATCGCGTAACTTGGCTGACACACACCGGTGATATGGTTGCCCGGCAAGGTGTCTGTGTATATAATTTCCCCTTTCGGACTCTCCTTGTTGGGTCAACATGGACGCTTTCCAAATGACGAAGGAAGGCCCGAGTCGTTGTTGAGTTTTGAGCTAGCCGTGTGACGTTAGCTCGCCCGGCTAGCGGCTTCAAACAACTTGTCAACAGCAGAGGCGATCGATATCCCAAGCGCATATCGGAACTGTTTTGGACACGCGCCTCCTGTACAAGCCCTACCTGCCGCGGGTTGTCGCCGCTCCGACGGCCAGTGAAGCAGCAGCACTTTAGAGAGAGGTAAGTGGTGTTGGCAGGTATGCGTTTAAAGGCACCCACGGGAATGTGGGTAAGCCACGCTAACACAGTTGCGCCTATCAAGGTTATAAGCTAACTTGCTAAGTTAGCATGTCGTGCCGATAGTCTTCGACGGATTCCCTAAACGCCGCGTAAAGTGCAGTGTTGTTGTACTTCATTTGACTGCTCAAATGCTGGATTCAGTTTTATAACCCAATAGTTATGTATCGATAATCATAACGTATCGTTATATCACTACCAGATAGTTCTTAAAATTCGGCAGCGGACTAGTGCGTTTATTAGAAACGCCACATTCCCACAGTGTATTATCACTTTTTATTGGTTGTAAATAATTTCCATTAAGTTTACGTTGAATTTGTTTGTATTGCGAAGAAGCGGTGACGACGTTATATAGGGTTTAATCCACGAGGGGGCCTCGGGGCACTACCCCGCCCCCCTTCTAAAAAAAAAAAAAAAAAAAAAAAAACCCAATCACACTCGCCCTCCTGCGATTAACACAGGAGCTCAGTGTATATGTACACAGTGCATGCACCATGTCCCTTTGTACACGGTGCACCCTTGCATGAAAGCCAAGCAAACAACAATGCAGATGGCTCCAGACAGACGTCCACAAGGTTTGAAGATAGCAGAGAACAGAATGAACTTCCCACCCACGATTTAGCATGTAACTGTTTCTCTTGGGAATTAGATGCAATTAGATGTCTTCATTAGCCTCCTTGTCATAATAAATGTTTACTGGGCCATACTTAATAGTTTTTATGTACAAAAAGTTATGAAGGCCACACTCGAAAGAATGAAACTATACAAGAAATCAACTTTAACATTACAACAATAACTTTTATTTCCAGAGAAATATAGTATATGACCACACTAAACTCTTTATTTTTTTCTATTGGCGTTGAATTGTGACTTTAATCTTTTTAAAAAAAAATGTAAGAAATGGGACTTTCTTCCCCAAAGGTTAGAACGTTCTTTAAAAACAGAAGCTATTCATTCATTCATTCATCTTCCGTTCCACTTATCCTCACGAGGGTCGCGGGCGTGCTTATCCGAGGTCGGGTTGCAGGGGCATTAGCTTTGGCAGGGAAGCACAGACTTCCCTCTCTCCAGCGTGTCCTGGGTCGTCCCCGTGGTCTCCTCCCGGTGGGATGTGCCCGGAATACCTCACTGGGGAGGCGTCCAGGAGGCATCCTAATCAGATGCCCGAGCCACCTCATTTGGCTCCTCTCAATGCGGAGGAGCAGCGGCTCTACTCTGAGCCGCTCCCGGATGACCGAGCTTCTCACCCTATCTCTATTCTCTTTGCATTCCATAGTTTTAGGCACATACGTTTTGTCAGCAACACATTCCCTATTTGTTTTGTTAGTGTGGGACAACATTACATAGTGTATATTTCTTGTGGTGTAGGAGAATTAGGGTTGCAATGTCAAGGAAAAATTATTGCAGAGTATTACAGTTCAGAGAGTAAACTACTGTACTATTTTAATTTGGGCTGCTATAGAGAGGTGCATTTTTGTCCTTGATGTGAACAGAGATCTGAATGTAATCCACTTTATCAATTTCGCAACAAGTTGGCCATGATGGCAACGTGACAGGAGGGAGGCCCACTGAGTCCGCTTCAACAGGAACCATGGAGGGCTTACAGCAAACTGCTCCTGAGCAGCAGCACAAAAGGGTCAACGGCTACTGCCAGCCAAGTCCACCCCAGGATTCGGCTGATGTTAGGTGGCCGGGGTCCCAGGGAGAATCTCGGGGCTCGGATAGCTGCGGGGGCGCGAGTGGATCGCACCACACGGACCTGGATGACTCCAAAGGCCCTGAGAGCGACGGTGAGGTCAAAGAGGAGCTGGAGGATGTGACCCGTGACAGAGGCGAACAGGAGACAAGAGAGAGTGCAGATGAAGAAAACAATCGCAGCAGTGCAGCATCCAGCTACACCGGTGAGACTTCCCCTCCCTCATGCTCTTGTTACATCCTCAGTGGATATGCGGTGCTGTACTATTGGCGCTTTTCCCAAAGCAGACCTTTCCCACACACCGTCGCCCTCGCTGTCCGAGCAGCTGCGTCTGGGGCGAGAAGACAGCACAACCTCTGGTATAAGTGTGGAGTGTAAGGTCTGTGGGGACAAGGCGTCAGGTTTCCACTATGGTGTACATGCCTGTGAGGGTTGTAAGGTAATGTGTGTGTGTCTGCCTTTTAAAGATCAGAAAGCACTCTTGTGTGAGTTTCTTATGTTCTTTTCCACCCCAACTCAGGGCTTTTTCAGACGAACTGTGCGTATGAAATTGGAATATGAGCGCTGCGAGCGTTCCTGCAAGATTCAGAAGAAGAATCGCAACAAGTGCCAATATTGTCGTTTCCAGAAGTGCCTTTCTTTGGGAATGTCTCACGATGGTGAGTGAGGAAGATATTTTACTTCATAGATTACAGTGGTATCACTTCAACTTGGTCGACTGTCAAAGCCAAATTTCCCAATTGATGTCAATAATGTTTGGCATAATTCGTTCCAGAATCCAAATTGTCACCCATCATAAAACCTTTATTTAGCGTACGAGCAGTACTTTAAGTATTTCTTTAACTGAATCATGAACGGGTTCCTCATCCATCCATCCGTTTATGAAAGCACTTGTCCTCATTAGGTTGATGGGCATATAGACAAACAGGCATTTACACTCAACTATGGACAATTTACAGTCTTCAATTAACCTAATGTGCATGTTTTGGGAATGTGTGAGGAAGCCAGAGTACCCAAAGATACATCTCTTGACTTTGAAGCAGACATGCTAACTGCTAGGCTACTGTGTGGCCTCTTAACCAATCCTTTGTTCACAAAAAGCTGCTAGATATTAACTGAGGGTCCGATGAAGCCCACAGCAATAAAACCAAATCAGAAAGTAACAACTTATCAAAATAGAAGAAGTAACAGTGCTAAAGATGGCTTAAAATAATGACCCCTTTTAACAAAACTACCTTTGAATTGTGTAGTGAATGAGGGTGGGATAGTTACGGATTTTCCATTATAGTTAGTTTTTATTTCGTTTTGCCATTTTTTTTCTTCCAAATTTAGTTAGTTTTAAGTTTTCAGAGCAGGTTTGTTAGCTTTTATTATTTGTTGTTTTTTTTTTTAAATGCTTTGCTTTAGTTTTTATTAGTTTTAGTGTTAGTTTTAGCTTTTTTATACAGGGTATTTGTTGAGTGTGAGATATTTACAAAAATAATAATAATAATTTAAAGGATTTATTGTATTAACTTGCTTACAGATAAATGACCATCCACAAATCAAATACAGGTGCTGTGTTAGAGTTTACAAAATTTGAAGTGCAACGAGGGAAGTGCATAATACTGCTTCTAAGGTTAGAGTAGTTGGTTCATGTTTGTAAAGCCATTCATGAGACACATGCTGTTGCAGTAGTATGGCCTTTTTAAAAATGTTTTTATATTTTTCACTTAAATAGCATGTTCATTATTGTAAACAAATAACAAATTAAAGTCCTTATTTGCATGTTTTCCTTCCCCTGCTGCTAAATTGCAAACTCCTGAAGTGGACTTTCACATTTGTGTCAATATTAGACAGACAGACGGACAGACGGATGAAAAATGCTTGTGGTTTATTACCTGAAACTTAAGTCTGGTTGTACTACCGTAATTTCTCGTGTATAATGCGCACTCATGTATAATATGCACCCCCAAAGTAGACCAAAAAATTCTGGAAAACCCTTGTACCTATGTATTATGCATTTTGACAATGCATGATTTTGCTTCTACCCATATGATTAAAACATGAAATATTATCTGTATTGTATCAGTTTTTTTCAAGAATTATTCTGAAGTTAAGCACTTTATTTTATACTAATACTTTTTAAAAAAATTTGTTGATTTTATTTTGAAATTCACAGCCCTACTTTTATTTAATAAATTAGAAAACACACAGTGGTGCTCATATGTTTGATTACCCAGGCGGAATTCGTAAAATGTGTACAATTATTTCAAGAAAACATGAAGAACGAGGCGAAACTATCCATCCATCCATTTTCTGAGCTGCTTCTCCTCATTTAGGGTCACAGGCGTGCTGGAGCCTAGCCCAGCTATCATTGGGCAGGAGGCGGGGTACACCCTGAACTGGTTGCCAGGCAATCGCAGGGCACATAAAAACAAAACAACCATTCACACGCAC
The DNA here is from genome assembly GCF_024500385.1 of Phyllopteryx taeniolatus. Classification (NCBI taxonomy): domain Eukaryota; kingdom Metazoa; phylum Chordata; class Actinopteri; order Syngnathiformes; family Syngnathidae; genus Phyllopteryx; species Phyllopteryx taeniolatus. Next base: position 48,866,061 of record NC_084502.1, on the reverse strand, counting down.
ATTCACACCTACGGGCACTTTAGAGTTGTCAATGAACCTACCACGCATGTTTTTGGGATGTGGGAGGAAACCGGAGTGCCCGGAGAAAACCCACGCAAGCACGGGGAGAACATGCAAACTCCACACAGGTGGGGACTGAGACGCTCTAACCAATCGTCCACCGTACCGCTCGAGGCAAAACTAATTTAATTTAATTTTAATGGGATTCAAATTAAATGGTCAAGCATTTTAGAAAACCATTATCATTAAACAAACATAACCATAAAGACAATAATGATGGTTGTTGTTCAGTCATCATAACATATCATATTTATGCAGTCATACGTACCCCTGTCATATTGGAATGAAAATGTAGGCAACACCTTTTTTATAACCACTAGGCGGTGACATATTAGAATGAAAGTGGACACCTTTCTCATAACCTCTAGATGGCGGCATTTATAAAATGTGAAAGTTTTTTTTTTTCCATTTGCCCCTATACGTATGTATAGTGCGCACTATTGACTTTTGACCATTTTTGGGGGGGGGGGGGGGGGGTGCGCATTATACACGAGAAATTACAGTCTGTACTAATTGTTCATACATGAACCAAAAAAGGATAGCACTTGTTTATTACCTCGTGTTGTGTTTCGGGCTGAATTGAGTGACACACGAAGGGTCAACTGGCGAGCGCCGGGGGCCCTCGCCGAAAAGTGACATCATCGGGCAGCGCCTTTTTATTGGCTGCTGCCCAATGACCTCGTTTCTAGGCGACACACAGTAAAAGAACTACAATTCCCAAAAGACTGTTCGACCTTCCTTGCTCCGAAAGGCCGTACCAAAGTAAATACATTTAAAATCAACCCAAAAAGCTCACGTATGAAATTAATTAACAAAGACTAACACTAAAGACATTTTTGCTATAATTATAGCTAGTTTCGGTAAGTTTTGTAAATTTAAAATGTACTTTCAGTTAGTTATAGTTAAAAAAAAAACTTTTTATTTCATTTGGTTAACTAAAATGTTTTTTCAATTTTAGTTTTAGTTATTTTGTTAGTTTTTGTTTACTCTAATAACCTTGGTACCAACTCACCCAACTCAGCTGAATGGCATCACAGCAATTTCGTGTTTTAAGTGAGCGAGTCTCAGCCACTGCCAAGCCATATGAATACAGTCTATAAAGTATACACATGTTCTGTTTTACAACAATACTTAACTGTATTCATAATTTATGATGTACCAGTGGATGAAATAGTGAACCTTGGATTCATTGTCACCAGCAAAGATCGTCGCGGCAGGTTCAATTCACGAGTGAGAGCGAATGACGAGCATAACCTCAAAATATTGCCCCTCCATTTCTATTTTCATCTACATCCCTTCTCGGCTCACATTCTCAATTAGTGGGCCAACAATCCAATTCTTGCTCGTCGCCAGCTGCGAGGGTCTCAGGGCGGAGGGGCTGTAATGGAGAGTAGAACAGGGAAGAAAAAAAAAAGCACACACACATGAGAAAGGCGCTTCAGGGACCTCCTACAACAGGGCTGTTTCCCTGCAGAGTAACATAAATCACCCTGGCCGTGGCCGCTTCAAAGTGCACCTTTGCTGGATGCGGGCGCACTTAAGAGGACCGAGGTGGGAGGGGCATATCAGTGTGGCGCAAATGAAGCAAATGCGCGTTCAGTGTGTATACAGCGGCTGAAATAAGGATTAAACACGTCACCATTTTTCTCACTAAATATACTTCCAAAGGTGCTCTTGTCTTGAAAATTTCACCAGATGTTAGGAACAACCCAATTAATCCATACATACAAAGAAAGTAGAACAAATAAAATCCGAAATTAAGTTGTGTGTAAAAATGTGAAATGACAAAGGGAATAAGTATTGAACACACAAAGAAAGGGAGGTGCAAAAAGGCATGGAAAGCCAAGACAACACCTAAAATCTATCAATAATCAAACGGAAATCCAGCCCCTTGTCACTGCAAACGAATATCAGCTGGTTCAGTCCTTACTGATGGCCTACAAAAAGGTCTCATTGCCAAGGTGTGAGTCAAGACACATCTCATTATGGGTAAGAGCAGAGAGCTTTCGCAAGACCATTACAAACTAATTGTTGCGAAACATAATGATGGCATTGGTTACAGGCGCATATCTAAGCTTCTGAACATTCCAGTGAGCATGGTTGGGGCCATAATACGCAAGTGGAAAGCCAGTCATTCCACCATAAATTTGCCTCAATCAGGTGCTCCTCGCAAGATTCCTGACAGAGGAGTGTAAAGAATAATCAGAAGAGTTGTCCAAGAGCCAAGGACCACCTGTGGAGAACTTCAAAAGACTTGGACTTAGCAGGTACTGTTGTCACAAGGAAAACGGTGAGTAATGTACTCCGCCGCTATGGCCTGTATGCACACTCACCACGCAAGACCCCATTGCTGAAAAAAGAAGCATGTCAAAGGTTGTTTAAAGTTTGCTGAACAACATTTGGACAAGCCAGTTAAATACTGGGAGAATATAGTGTGGTCTGATGAGTGCAAAATTTAACTCTTTGGATGCCATAATGCACACGACATTTGGAGGAGAAATGGCACTGCACATCCCAACAGTGAAGTTCGGAGGTGGGAACATGATGGTTTCAGCAGGATAATGATCCAAAACATACTGCCAAGGAAGCTCTCAATTAGTTTCAAAGAAAAAAGAATGAAGCTGCCAGAATGGCCCAGCCAATCGCCTGAGTTGAATCCAATCGAAAATCTATGGAAAGAACTGAAACTCAAGTTCCATAAAAGAAGCCCACAGAAGCTTCAAGATTTGAAGACTGCTTGTGTGGAGGAATGGGCCAAAATCACACCAAAGCAATGCATGCGACTAGTTTCTCTATACAGGAGGCGTCTTGAAGCTGTCATTGCAAAGAAAGGCTTAGGTATTAAATAAATACCAGTTGCCGTGTTCAATAATTGTTCCCTCTGTCATTTCATATTATTACACACAACTTAATTTCTGGGCTTATTTGTTCTACTTTCTTTGTATGTCTGAATTACTTGGGTTGTTCCCAACATCTGGTGAAATCTTAAGGACAATACCACCTTTGGAAGTATATTTAGGGAGAAAACGGTGTGTTAAATACTTATTTAAGCTGCTGTAAATAACCCCTGGATCAAACTTACTAGGGATGAGTCCCAAAGCTGCATTGAAGGATGCGACATCTCTGTAGCGTGATTTAGAGACTTTTTTGTCATTCCGATTGAAGATCTCTGGTCAACTGTTTACATGAGATGTGATCTTTTTCGATTGTGTGTTGTTTTCTACATTTAATCAGAACAGCCATGTCATTTATGATATATTATTGGTCCGTTCTCTATTCAGCACAGTAGTTGGGATTGTTCTTATGTAAAAAAAAAAAAACAAAAAAAAACGCTTGATATAAACAACTTATAAGAAAAAAATAAACAAAGCTCTGTTGCATGCGAGCTCTGTCAGGAGCCGCCATATTTGGTGCGTAAATGATGAACTCATGAGCTCCCGCATTTACGTCGAGACGGTGCATGCGCAGACAGCGTACTTCCCGGCTGTATTCCGAATGACGGTTTACATGGCGAAAATTTACTTCTGATCGGTTTGGGAAAAGGAATATTTCACCCCTGTGAAACCAAATTAAATTCCATTCGGATTCGGCCTGCTTATTCCGATTGAGGTTTTTATATGGAGCATTTTCATTCATTTTGGGGTTCTAAACCGATTATAATCTGAATCAAAGGCTCCATGTAAAAGCCCCTTATGAATACTTGGCCGCCCCAATCTTCTACGCTTGCAGATGCCATAATATGGAGCAATCAGATCTGTTTTCCGTATTTAAATTGGGGAAGATGAGTGATTCAATCAGAGCAAAGTTCATTTACATGTTGCATAATTGTGAGAAACCCAAGTGTCTCAAATGCCAGGCAGAAAAGACCAACTAGAATAGGACATTTGGGGCATTTCCAACCAACATTTTCACGCAAACCAGCTAAAAGGATATCGAAGAAGATAAAAATTTGATAAAAAATGTGATGGATGGGAACCTTTAAAAACTTCTGATCACAAGTGATAAGCCTGTCAGCGACTAGCTAGCTATTGGCTAGTGCGAAAAGCTAACGCAGCAGTCTCCATTTTCACACATTGCTTTTTTGTCAAACATCACAAACAGATGGACGCAACGCACCACACCTGTCACAGACTATTCAAATCAGTCCTTCTTTAAACAAAAAGCTGCTTGATGAGCTGAGTCGTGTCAAGCCATTGGCAGGGAAATAAAACAGGAAGTAGAATCCTACCAAAATCAAAGCTGCAACAGTGGTAAAACATGGCTTAACAGAATCAGTCACCCACATGACTACATGTCATAATCCCCAAATATCATGACACTAAAACCCTGGATAAGAGTACTGCTTAGAACGTGAGTGTGTTGTTTTCACGCTATCTTCCTATGACTATTCTTCTTGTCTTACCACCAGTCAGAAAAGTGTACTGGAAACCCAAAGATAAAAACATCCATCCATCCATTTTCTGAGCCGCTTATTCTCACAAGGGTCGCGGGAGTGCTGGAGCCTATCCCACCTATCATCGGGCAGGAGGCAGGGTACACCTTGAACTGGTTGCCAGCCAATCGCAGGACACATACAAACAAACAACCATTCACACTCACGTTCACACCTACGGGCAATTTAGTCATCAATTAACCTACCATGCATGTTTTTGGGATGCGGGAAGAAACCAGAGTGCCCGGGGAAAACCCACGCAGCCACGGGGAGAACATAAAAACTCCACACAGGCGGGGCTGAGGATTGAACCCTGGTCCTCAGAACTGTGAGGCAGACGCTCTAACCAGTCGTCTACCGTTGCGCAAGATAAAAACAATCCTCAAAAAAAAAATTCTTGTATTAAGAGAATGTATTTCACTCTTAATTGTGCCCCTTTTGAGGCATTCCAATTCCTGGCCTACTACCTGCTGACTTTCATTGCACACCATAGACACCAACCTCCTATGTATGTATGTATGTCTGAGTATTGTTGTTAAGATTCACTTGTTATTCAGTTGAAAATGTCAGAATATGAAAAATAATGTGTGTTTTGTATTTGCTCAGCGATCAGATATGGCCGAATGCCTGAGGCAGAGAGGAAGAAGCTGGTGGCGGGCCTGCTTGCAGAGGAACTAAACCTCGGCAAACCGGGCGGCTCCGACTTAAAGACCTTGGCCAAGCAAGTCAACACAGCCTACTTGAAGAATCTTAGTATGACCAAGAAGAGGGCCCGCAGCATCCTGATGGGAAAGACCAGCAGCACCTCAGTAATACTCTGTTTTTTCTAGCTATTGACCAGACATTTTATCTTGTGTAGAGTGGTACCTTGAAGCTGGACCACGATCCTTTCTGTGATGCTGGTCCGACTTTAATTTGCGCTACTTCCAAAGCAAGATTTCCCACTGAGGTCAATTATATTTGGAATATACAACCCCAATTCCAATGAAGTTGGGATGTTGTGTTAAACATGAATAAAAACAGAATACAATGATTTGCCAATCATGTTCAACCTATATTTAATTGAATACATTACAAAGACAAGATATTTAATGTTCAAACTGATAAACTTTATTGTTTTTATCAAATAATCATTAACTTAGAATTTTATGCCTGCAACACGTTGCAAAAAAGCTGGGGCAGGTGGCAAAAAAGACTGAGAAAGCTGAGGAATGCTCATCAAACACCTGTTTGGAACATCCCACAGGTGAACAGGCTAATTGGGAACAGGTGGGTGCCATGATTGGGTATAAAAGAAGCTTCCCTGAATTGCTCAGTCATTCACAAGCAAAGATGGGGCGAGGTTCACCTCTTTGTAAACAAGTGCGTCAGAAAATAGTCAAACAGTTTAAGGACAAGGTTCCTCAACGTACAATTGCAAGGAATTTACGGATTTCATCATCTATGGTCCATAATATCATCAAAAGGTTCAGAGAATCTGGAGAAATCACTGCATGTAAGCGGCAAGGCCGAAAACCAACATTGAATGCCCGTGACTGGGCTCAGGAACACTTCAGAAAACCAAAGCCAGTAAATACAGTTCGGCGCTACATCCATAAGTGCAACTTGAAACTCTACTATGCAAAGCAAAAGCCATTTATCAACAACACCCAGAAACGCCGCCGGCTTCTCTGGGCCTGAGCTCATCTAAGATGGACTGACGCAAAGTGGAAAAGTGTTCTGTGGTCCGACGAGTCCACATTTCAAATTTTTTTTTTTGGGAAATTGTGGACGTCGTGTCCTCCGGGCCAAAGAGGAAAAGAACCATCTGGACTGTGATGGACGCAAAGTTCAAAAGCCAGCATCTGTGATGGTATGGGGCTGTGTTAATGCCAATGGCATGGGTAACTTAAAGATCTGTGCAGGCACCATTAAGGCTGAAAGGTACATTCAGGTTTTGGAGAAACATGTGCTGCCATCCCACCAACTTCTTTTTCATGGACGCCCCTGCTTATTTCAACAAGACAATGCCAAACACCATTCTGCAAGTTTTACAACAGCGTGGCTTTGTAGTACAAGAGTGCGGGTACTAGACTGGCCTGCCTGCAGTCCAGACCTATCTCCCATTGAAAATGTGTGGCGCATTATGAAGCGTAAAATACGACAACGGAGACCCCGGACTGTTGAACAGCTGAAGCTGAACATCAAGCAAGAATGGGAAAGAACTCCACCTACAAAGCTTCAACAATTAGTGTCCTCAGTTCCCAAATGTTTTTTGAAAAGGTGATGTAACACAGTGGTAAACATGACGTGTTGCAGCCATAAAATTCCAAGTTAATAATTATTTGCTAAAAACAATCAAGTTTATCAATTTGAACATTAAATATCTTGTCTTTGTAGTGTATTCAATTAAGTATAGGTCAAACTTGATTTGCAAATCATTGTATTCTGTTTTTATTTATGTTTAACACAACGTCCCAACTTCATTGGAATTGGGGTTGTAGTACAAGTGTCCGTATTTATTCGGGGTGTGCATCTCTCTGATAAAAGGCGATTCGATATTTATCTCGATACATCGAATGTGATGCGATTCAAGGACGGTCCATTTTAAAGTTGACCACTTTGATTTAGTTCGATTCAATGGGCTTATGATTCGATTAATTACTGTTCGATTCGGTTATATTTTTCATATAAAATCCGAATTTCTTCCACACTTTGGACTTTTAAATTTGCCGGGGAGTTGTGAATCCTGTCCAAGTCTGCATTTTCCCTCACAAATTCATAGCGCTTTTTGATGTAACTGCAACAAGTCTCGCGAGAGTTTTAAGAGAGCGGGAGAAGTTCAAAGGAGGCAGCCAAACCAATTTTTTACTTTTTGACCGGGCAAGCAGCCGGTTCAAGCTATATCGAGTTTGAAGCGATGCGATTCATTCGTCTGTGTATCAATGCACTCGCATCTTTTAAATCAAAAATGGTATTCCGATTCAAATCGTTTTTTATTACACCCCTACAACTTACCTTTTTTTTTGTCACAAACTGTTGCTTGGTCGTTTTTTATTTTGTTTATTTGTATTGCCAGCCAAAATTAGAATTACATGTGAGCCAAATATATGTCGCTCGAGTGAAGTAAAAAAAGAAAAATTGAGCAGTTAAGGTACTGTAAAGCCCTCGCATACAAGCAAGGAGAGCCAAAGTCGCTAAGGCACTTTCAGCTGTTTATTGGATGAAACAGTCAAAAACACACATGCAAAATGAGACCACTTGCAAGGAGCTGCTGCTATTTTTCAATGCAGCCATCCATTTTCTTTACCGCTTATCCTCACTAGGATTGCGGGCTGCTGGAGCCTATCCCAGCTATCTTCGGGCGGGAGGTGCGGTACACCCTGAATCGGTCGGCTGCCAATCGCAGGGCACATATAACCAAACAACCATTCACTCACATTCACACCTACGGGCAATTTAGAGTATTCAATCAACCTACTACGCATGTTTTTGGGATGTGGGAGGAAAACGGAGTGCCCGAGAAAACCCACCCAGGCACGGGGAGAACATGCAAACTCCACACAGGCGGGGCTGGGATTTGAACCCAGGTCCCCAGAACTGTGAGGCAGATGTGCTAACCAGTCGTCAAACCGTGCCGGCCCTGCTATTTTTCTTAATTAAAAATATTTTGGGGGGGCAGGAATGGATAAATGGCATTTCCATAATAGAAGTAAGAGTGAGACTTTGTGTGAAGCAATGCCTATATATGTGTCATATCATGTATTGTTGGTTAAGTAATTTCATGTTCACATGTGCAGTTAAAAACAAGTTTGGGAAGTTCCCTGGGACATGGGTTTATTAAAGCCTGGATAAAAATGGTTGGGTTATGTCAGACAAATCATGCGAGTGACTCGCTGTGGCGACGACCCCGACAGGAAAAAGCGGTAAGTCATTTCGTTCATGAGATATAGACTCCAAGCTAATTTGATGCATGCTAATAGTTGGAGAGGGGTTGCTAATTTTTTGTGATGACTAATGCTAACCTCATATACACTGTGGATTCATGCTTTTGTATTTTTAGCTTTTTATGCAGCTAATTTAAGTTTCTGTTTAGCACTTACTGTGGCTATGTATGTCTGTAATAGACATTGCTAATACATTAACTTTGGCTTCATTTTTTTTTGTAGTTTCACTCTGTCAATCTGCCTGTATACATTTATAAGGCAGGGGGATAACTGCACTTTCATTCTGAAGTTTCCCTTTAGTTGGTAATGTGTGATGAGTCAGTTGAGCCTTTCAAGATTTCCAGATGAAAATTTTAAATGATTTCTCAATACGTTGTTTTATCAAAGGTAAATACGTATACAATTTATAGATCTGCTGTGATCTGTAAGGTGGATGTGTAAATGAAAACACTGATTCATAATGTTGAAATTGTACTAATTTTTGTTTCGACAATCTGCTGGGGTGGCCGCTTTAAAGTGCGTTGTTGTCGGTAACGTTTAAGTAACTTTTTAACATTGTCATGCGAGCATAAGCAGGGGTTAAACAGCCTTATAAGTTAGAAACAATAAACACTCTTTAAGCATTGGAATTACTAGCCAATGACTAATTAGGAGGTGTATTTTTCCACCCACCAGTTTGGTGGAATTCCAAACCTTGTCGATTGGACCTTCAAGGTACTGCTGCCTCTTGAGTGTCTTGACACTTCTCTTCTTTCACCATCAGCCATTTGTGATCTATGATGTGGACACGCTCTGGAAGGCTGAAAGTGGTTTGGTGTGGAGCCAGTTGCTTCCAGGTGCTCCCCTGACCAAGGAGATCGGGGTGCATGTGTTCTACCGGTGCCAGTGCACCACGGTGGAGACTGTGCGTGAGCTCACCGAGTTTGCCAAGAGCATTCCGGGGTTTGTCGACCTCTTCCTGAATGACCAGGTTAGTCGCTGCTTCGTGCTATGACGATTGGTGATGTCTCTGTCATCATGTGTCTGTGTGTCTCCGTTGCTGTAGGTGACATTGCTGAAGTACGGCGTGCATGAGGCTATTTTTGCGATGTTGCCATCTCTCATGAACAAAGATGGTCTCCTGGTGGCCAATGGGAAAGGCTTTGTGACCAGAGAGTTCCTGCGTAGCTTAAGAAAGCCTTTCAGTGAGATCATGGAGCCCAAGTTTGAGTTTGCCGTGAAGTTCAATGCCCTGGAGCTGGACGACAGTGACCTGGCCCTCTTCGTAGCCGCCATCATCCTGTGCGGAGGTGCGAGGGAAATGTCTCTGCGCTCCTTGTGCTTGTCCCTGTGACTGACGCTCATGTCTTTCCAGATCGCCCAGGCTTGATGAATGTGAAGCAGGTGGAGCAGAGCCAGGACAACATCTTGCAGGCCTTGGACCTCCACCTGCAGGTGAACCACTCGGACTCAGTCTACCTCTTCCCCAAACTGCTGCAGAAGATGGCCGACCTCCGCCAGCTGGTCACAGAGAACGCTCAACTTGTGCAGAAGATCAAAAAGACAGAGTCTGAGACCTCGCTCCACCCTCTTCTGCAAGAGATCTACAAAGACATGTATTAAACTGCTCTGAGCAATACTGTTACAGACTGAATACACACTTATCAGAACAATACACTGTTCAATTAAAAACTGTTCCACTTGAGGTCATGGTTGTCTAACAGCACACATCTGGAATAGGTCGCCTCTGTTTCCCACAAAGGTCACGTCATATAAGAAAACACTGTTTTCTTACCAAAGCTGCTTTCCAGGGGAAACATTTCATGTTACATTTTCACATATACTTACACGGTGCTGTGGAGAAGAGCCATCAGTGTGGGCGTGGTGCATTCTGAAGATCACTGTGTTTGGGTAGAGTGATTGGACAAAGCTGACAATGCGCAGGTTGCTTTTTGTTTACATCCTTGTTTTCAATGAGTGACCTCCAACTTTACCGTTTGGCCCTGTGGACCCCACTTTGGCTCAGGTGCCTGTGCAATAGCATATCCATTCGTCAGGCAGTGCGGAGAGCTAAGCCATTGAGACATGCAATACAAATATCGTTGGAGTTGGGCAGAATCCTTGCATCTCCAAAACCATTACTTTTCAGGAAAACAAAAGGACAGCATATTTGTTGAGCCATTTAAATTGCATCATCAAAGACAGAAAACCAACATTTTAGATTGGTCAATACTTTGGAAAAAATAACAGACCACATGGGGCCTGACCAATAGTATCGATTTGTGACAAAATATGAAGTTGACCAAATTTGGACATAGGAGGTTTCTGCCCGACAGTGACAATATGCTTATGACCCGCTCAAGCACAAAGGATGCATCCTTGTTTTTAGTTTGACACATTAACTTTTTTTCTTCTTCCTTGTAATTATGTCTAATTATTTGTAATTGTTGATTTTATTTGTCAAACATGAAATTCATCCCATCGTATATATTGGACTGACTATTTGTTATTTCTTGCCTTCCTGTTTGGCTTACCAAATATACCATCAATTTGTACTGTATAACTTTACCTTTCACGCAGTGACATTCACATAATAATATGAAACCAGTGCAGCACGCCTATTCCACAAACTTTCATCTTGTACAATTTGGTCTTTTTTAAGCCTTTTTGGAATTTTTCTTGTTTTCTTTCTTTCAGCCCTCATCTGTTCTACCTCTATTGTATGACAATATTCCGCTGTCTCGTCGCAGCACTTGTCTTATTTGCCTTAATTCTTTTCTGAGTACAAGATATTTCAATAGTGCTCAAACAAGTGAGCAAGGTGTGATTGAAAAGCCAGAAAAAAAGTTCACCGGAAGTTATTGTGATCTACCTCTACCTGTCTAAAATGTGCCAAATATGTTCACCCAATGACTTGAAATGATCGTAACATGTAACCAGAGAAATTACATCTCGTTCATAAACTTCTAGAACTGTTTTCCCCCCTCATGCATTATTATTACTATTGATGACTGATAGTGGTGTCGGAATTGGGAGGGTACAACCTTTGGGGCCCAAAGGCCCAACCCGCATCGGCCCCGTCGACAAATATTTTTGGGATTAAAAATCACGAGACAAAAGGAAAGATTCGTCCGCACCCTCTACCCCCGCCAACACATATTTTTGGAGGGGGGCCCTCCGTGAAGGTGCTGTATGGAGGCCCAGAATCAGGTGCAACGCCCCTGGTGACTGATGATGACTTTTTTTAAAGATAAAAGGTAGTAATACACAGTGTACAATTGAGATTGTGAACGGTGACGATCAAACGTTGACGTCACGCCCCTGTGGCTCGTCGCTCCGTTAATTGGCGAAGAGAACCCGGCTGTCGGCTATTAAGATAGTCGGAGGGGGAACGCGGGCCGGTTTTGCATAGCAGCAGAGGCAGCAGCACACACGCGGAGGCACGTCGGGTGGCCGCGGACATGGAACGGTCGCTTTCAACTCGTAATGGCAATATCTGTTGGTAAGTGCCAATGTTAGCGGTATAGTTAACGTTTAAGAGTCGAAAAACAGCAATACAAATGTCCTTTAAAGGACATGTTTCGTCGCAGGCGGTACGCAAGGCGGAAGTCAAAAAGTAAGTTACGACTTCAGGGTTTGTCAACATGGCGTGCTATTCAAAGTCGGGATAGACGTTGATATTTTCATTTGAATGTAGAACGGCAACGTTTGCTTTGTCGCAAATTGTTCTAAAAGCTCGTCTTTAGTTACTGTGGTCTTTTTTAACATGCACTCGCTTCATGTTTGGGGCCGCAAGCAAAGTCAACTGTTGGCCAGGAGTAGTAACTTTTAGGTGCTAGGAGCTAGTTGTTTTTGTTACCGTTCTTATTTTTGTTAGTTATTTTTTTGTTTTTATGTTTTTGTAACTGTTCTTATTTTATTCGATTAGGGTTAGGCTCTATTGTGTGTGTGTATGTATGTGTGTGTGTGTGTGTGTGTATGTGTGTGTGTATATATGTGTGTGTGTGTGTATATATGTGTGTATATGTGTGTGTGTGTGTATATATGTGTGTGTGTGTGTATATATGTATATATATGTGTGTGTGTGTGTATATATGTATATATATGTGTGTGTATGTGTGTGTACAATTCAAATGAAGTTGGGACGTTGTGTTAAACAAATAAAAACAGAATACAATGATTTGCAAATCATGTTTGACCTATATTTAAGTGAATACACTACAAAGACAAGATATTTAATGTTCAAACTGATCAACTTTGTTAGTAGCAAATAATCATTAACACGTTGGCTGCAACACGTTCCAAAAAAGCTGGGACAGGGTCATGTTTACCACTGTGTTGCATCACCTTTTCTTTCAACAACATTCAAAAAACGTTTAGGAACTGAGGACACTAATTGTTGAAGCTTGGTGGACTTCTTTCCTATTCTTGCTTGATGTACAGCTTCAGCTGTTCAACAGTCCGGGGTCTCCGTTGTCGTATATTACGCTTCATAATACGCCACACACTTTCAATAGGAGACGGGTCTGGACTGCAGGCAGGTGAGTCTATTACCTGCACTGTTTTACTACGAAGCCACGCTGTTGTAACATGCAGAATGTGGTTTGGCATTGTCTTGCTGAAATAAGCAGGGGCGTCAATGAAAACGACGTTGCTTGGATGGCAGCATATGTTTCTCTGTACCTTTCAGCATTAATGGTGCCTTCACAGATGTGTAAGTTACCCATGCCATTGGCACTAACACAGCCCTATACCATCACAGATGATGGCTTTTGAAGTTTGCGTCCATGCTTTTAATCATGTAAAGCACTTTGACTTACCTTACATATGAAATGCGCTATATAAATAGATTTGCTTTGCTCATGGTGTAGCGGCATAATTTAGCAATTATATCGTTTAGAATGTTTTTTTTTTTTAAAGCGAAGCGCCTCAAATGTCCCTTGATTAAATGTATGGGTTTGGGGTGAATAGACCTGACAACAGCACACCTCAGTCCCCTACCCCCCTCTGGTCAGTCAGTTAACAAGTCTGGCTTATTTTGTTGAATTGTATTTATTTTAAATGTATGGCATGTTAGTTGACTCGCTAAACAATGAAAACAAACTCATGACGCACTAATTTCTGTGGAAAGTCCTGCATTTATAACCAAGCACCTTTTCTTTCTTGCAGGCACTTCTTGAACGGCTCATGCAGATATGGCTCGAGATGCCATTATCGACACGAATTGCCTGCCACACAACCATCCCAAATTTGTCGCTACTTCCAGAAAGGTGCATGCTGGTATGGTGAACACTGCAGGTAATACATGATGCTTTTTGTTGGTCAGTCATGTCCTAAACATGTAAAGTGCTCAGTCGGAATTGTGCTTCCCGTCCAGGTACATCCATGTCCCCCAACCTGAAGGTGGTGCAGATGTTGCAGGCCGAAGACTGTCTGTACCAACGGTCTCGTCCTCCACCTCCACTGCGGCCCGAGGTCCAGCTGACCGCAGAGGTTCCGAGACTTCTGCTCTTGCACAGGCTGATGTGTTGCCAAGGCGGCAACGCAGGACATCGAGGTCTGTGGAAAACTCTTCAAACGTCACAGATGCTGGGAACCAGAATGCTGAGAAACGATTACAAGGTGTGTGCCAATTCATGATTGCTCGTGCGCTGTATAGGTTTTAAATGGTTTGAGAGCCATTTTCAATACTTACTATAATGCTAGTCCAACTTCCCTTTGGTTGACTTTAAAAAGAACATTTCACCTTGAATAATTCATCCCAGAGTCCAAACTGTCAGAATCGTAAAACCTTTTTTGACTGATTTAAGTAACATTTGAATAATGTCATAGAAGTACAAGTAAAAGTTAACAAGTTGAATGTTTATCAGTTAAAAATGATGCAACACTTGTATGACAAATGAGTGACATGCATATGGCAGCTGGCTAACCTGAGAAGCTAACTTGTCAAATGTCACAAACATCCATCCCTCCATTTTCTACACCGCTTATCCTCACTAGGTTCGCGGGTATGCTGGAGCCTATCCCAGCTAACTGGTCAGGAGACAGGGTTCACCCTGAACTGGTTGCTAGCCAATCGCAAGGCACAGACAACCATTCACACTCATATTCATACCAACGGACAATTTAGTGTCATCATTTAAACTACCGTGCATGTTTTTGGGATGTGGGAGTGAACTGGAGTAGCTGGCATGGCTCACAGTTAAGGTACTTAATGGCCTCTCATAGAAGCAAGGAGAGCCAAAGTCGCTAAGGCACTTTCAGCTGTTTATTGGATGAAACAGTCAAAAACACACATGCAAAATTAGACCACTCGCAAGGAGCTGCTGCAGCCGCTCCTGCTATTTTTCAATCCAGCCATCCATTTTCTTTACCGCTTATCCTCACTAGGGTCGCAGGCTGCTGGAGCCTATCCCAGCTATCTTCGGGCGGAAGGCGCGGTACACCCTGAATCGGTCGCCAGCCAATCGCAGGGCACATATAACCAAACAACCATTCGCACTCACATTCCCACCTACAGGCAATTTAGAGTCTTCAATCAACCTACCACGTTTTTGGGATGTGGGAGGAAACCGGAGTGCCCGGAGAAAACCCACCCAGGCACGGGGAGAAAATGCAAACTCCACACAGGCGAGGCCGGATTTGATCCCGGGTCCTTAGAACTGTGAGGCAGATGTGCGTTGTCCTATCCAGTCGGCCACCACGTCACAAACGGACAGACTGAAATGCAGGACTCGAGTCACAGAAGATTCCATCAGTCCTTTGTTCACAAAAAGCTACTTGAGTCAGATTGGGAGCTCTAACAATCAGACAGCTGTGGAACAAAAGCAGGAAGTAGCAACCTACCAAAATATAAGCAGTGAAGGTGCTCCAACTATCGTGGCACATAAACACTCGCTAATATTAGACAGTGGTACTTGGACGCCACAAGTACACTTAGAACGTTGAGTCCACTTCACAATGCTTCCCTTGCCACTATCCTGTCAGCAAAAAAAAATACTGTTATGAGGTCTATCTAGGGTGGTGTTCTGTCGGTGTAATGTGATGTCCTAATGAATACTGGTTGTACTTTGGGGTAAATTGTACAACTTGTTTCCCACATGACCGTAATCTATTTCTGGTGGGTATTCGGTGGCTGGCCTGAGATTTTGAGAGGTGGTGCGGGGTTAAAGTTGAACGAACACTTAACGAATAGCTTAAAATAAATTAAAATATTTCAGTAAAAAAATACAATCGCTTGGATAAATAAATAAATAAATACAAACAAATTCATACAAAATGTAAACTCAGACACAGGGCTGTACTCTAAAACTTTTCCATTGATAGCACTGGACCATGCTTGATGTAGTCTCATATAATTGGCATACCCTAGCTTTGTATATCATAAAGATTGGCAGTGACTCAAGTTACATCTACAAAATATTTTACTGTGAATATGAAGTTTGTCTGCAGGAAGCAGTGGCTGACTAAACAGGTCATTTCTTTTATTTAATTTTAAAAGACGTAATGGAAATATGGGCCGCAGGGTGGACGGCTGGTTAGCACATCTGCCTCACAGTTCTCAGGACCTGTGTGGAGTTTGCATATTCTCCCCGTGCCTGCGTGGCTTTTTTCTGGGTACTCCGGTTTCTTCCCATATCCTAAAAACATGCTTGGTAGGTTGATTGAAGACTCTAAATTGCCCTTAGGTGTGAATGTGAGTGTGAATGGTTGTTTGGTTATATGTGGCCTGCGATTGGCTGGCGACCAGTTCAGGGTGTACCCCGCCTCTCGCCCGAAGATAGTTTGGATAGGCTCCAGCACGCCTGCGACCCTAGTGAGGATAAGCGGTACAGAAAATGGATGGATGGATGGATAATGGATGATGATCATGTTCAGATAAAAGCAAAGCATAGCAAAGCCATGCGTGTTCTGTATTTTTGTACTTTTCATAAATGCAGTACGTAAATTAACGTAACAGGAGCATAATTTAAATTAATCTCAACTCTAACTAATATCAGCATACATGAAGGGTTTGGAATAAGGGGAAAAAAACTGTGTGATGAGCAAACAAATAGAACTTGATTTTTTTTTGTAACAATGTAGTTGTTTTCAAAACATACAGTACTGTACATAAAATTACAACTAAATACTTTTATTGGAAGCTTTTCAAAATAATTGAATACGTAAAATAAAAATAAATAAGCTGGAACAGTGGACGACTGGTTAGAACATCTGTCTCACAGTTCTTGGGACCCGGGGTTCAAATCCCGGCCCCGCCTGTGTGGAGTTTGCATGTTCTCCCCGTGCCTGGGTGGGTTTTCTCCGGGCACTCCGGTTTCCTCCCACATCCCAAAAACACGTGGTAGGTTGATTGAAGACTCTAAATTGCCTGTAGGTGGGAATGTGAGTGCGAATGGTTGTTTGTCTCTGTGTGCCCTGCGATTGGCTAGCGACCAGTTCAGGGTGTACCCCACCTCGCGCCCGAAGATAGCTGGGATAGGCTCCAGCAGCCAGCGATCCTAGTGAGGATAAGCGGTAAAGAAAATGGATGGATGGATGGATGGAAAATAACTTAATTTGTGGATTTACAGTATGAGTCCCGTGGCAGTATGAAAAGTGGGACGCTGAGTGGAGGCTGTCTTACATTAATGGTGGACATGTAACCAAGGTCCAACATTAGCGGTGGCCCATGGCCACTACGCCGCTGTGTCGGGCAACCACTTACATTGAGACACTACAAATTTCTAAGTCACTGAAAATGTTTGCCCTCTGGAAATGCCCGAAAACTGCATTTTCAGTGTATGTCTGAAATTCTTTTATCACCGAAACATCCCAACCAAGACAGGATGTTGTGGCGATGTAAGGTGTAAATACGGCCAGCATCGCCTGACTGGATAAACGGACACCCATCCGGGTTAGGTAATATAGGTAATAATAACAATGCACATGGGCAGACATTCTTTTTGATCTGTAAAAAACGAGTTTATTAATGTTATATCGCGACTTTCTTCTTCTCTTTTTTTAGCTTAAAGAAAATGACTAGCTACATGCATGCATCGCATCACACTGCCCTGAACAGGCCAAGGTGCACACAACAGGAACAGCAGTCATTGACTGTATAAAAATACACTTTTTCCTGACTGTGACATCAAATCAGACTAAACTTTTCTTGTTTTTTGGTCAGTTAGATTTACCAAAATTATTTCTATTTGCTATATGCCAGAATAATGAGAGGGTTTTTATTAAATAACAATAATACACAATACTGTCATGGCTAAATGCATCGGCACATTTTTAGCCATGAATGTTTTTTTTTTCTTCAATTTCCTGTTATTTTAATTTTATTTTCTGATTCTTGAAAGTTATTTTTAAAGTTGAGTTTGGCAGTTGAAGACAGATTAAAAAAAAAAAAAAAAAAAGATTATTCCATCCATCCATTTTCTTCCTCTTATCCGAGGTTGGGTCGCGGGGGCAGTAGCTTTAGCAGGGACGCCCATACTTCCCTCTCCCCAGACACTTCATCCAGCTCTCCGGGGGGATCACGAGGTGTTCCCAGGGCAGCCGGGAGACATAGTCTCTCCAGCAAATGTTCTGGGTCGCCCCTGGGGTCTCCTCCTGGTGGAACATGCCAGGAACACCCGGCTTCGGTCGTGACTGGTGAACATCTGGGCAGCGAGCTCAGCTGCCGCACATATCCTTCCGCGTCTCCTCAACATCCATCCAGGCTTCCACCGGCCAGTGAGACTTGTCTGCATCCCACTGCGGTGGACAGCGTCATTGACACCAGCACCCGTGCTTGCTTCGCACCCACCTTACTGTTGTTGTCATCTGATTAGTGTAAAGCATCTTTATTATTATAATTTTATTATTAAATGAAAAGCTTTAATAATCACATTAGACATAGGTATTATGTGTATGTGTACATATATATTTTTTTAATTTAAATGTATTTTAAATAAGTGCTTGTTTTTATGTGCTTGACTGAGACTCAAGATTACCCGTTAGTTTGCCAAAATGGATGTTAGTGAAAGTTATCCCCGTGAGGACGAAGGGTTAAAATCAGTCGTGAGCACGTTCACCGCGTAGTACGTCGTTCTTGCACGAACGATTCACTCATCCTACTAGTTCTCTGAACTTCCGCATGAGTCACTCATGGCAGAACACTGCACATGTATGAATACGTTTATCCTCGGCGTATCACAAACAAAGAAGTTAAACGAATTAATCAGTTGTGGCTGACATTTAATTTGGTTCACTTCAGTACATTCAGTTCAGTAGTACATTCAGTTCGCTTCAGTACCTCCCCCACCTGTGCGGTGCTGCCTGATCCTGGCTGCTCATTGCTCATTTGCCGGAAAAAAAAATCCCACTGCAGTGAGTCAATTCCCTATTTATACGCAATTATCTATATACTTAAAGCTCAAACTTTGTGTGACCGTTTTCAAAGAACGTTTTCTTGCACGTTCTGCAATAAGCCTCCTCCTTGTGGTTTTGATGCCCTCTTTAAATGCCAAACTAATAATACATATCATGATAGGGAATTCTTACTATTAGATGTGACCAAGGACATGTAAAGACATGCAGAAACAGGTACTATAAGTAGAGGCTTATTGCAAAAAACGTGCCGGAACGTGCAAAAACGTGCCGGAACGTGCAAAAACGTTTTTGCTCTAGAAAGGTCTTGTGTCGGATACACAAACTTTGCGCTTTAAGTATATAGATTAGTGTACCAAGTGATAGGGACCTCTCACACTATGGATTACCAGTGCCTTCAACACAAAGCATGGAGAGGATAAATAAGGATATAATGAGAGAGACTAACTACAATGTGGAACATTTGCAAAAACTGTTGATGAGAATCTTGATAAATTGGTTCCAGATCAAGCCAATTTCTTCAATGAGATCATGGACTGTGTACATGAAGGACATGGTGGTGTTATATTTCTTGATGCACCTGGTGGAACAGGGAAAACTTATTAATCTTATTCTGTTCTAAAATAAGAGCAACTTCTGGAATTGCTGCAACATTACTTGGAGGAAGGACAGCACATTCCACCTTTAAGCTACCACCTAATCTTACCGAGATGGAGTCCTCCAGTATGTGATGTAAAGGGAGGCTCAGGATTAGCTCAGGTTCTCCACCGGGCTAAACGGATTGTTTGGGATGAGTGCACAATGGCCCATAAGCTTGCTTTTCAGGCCCTTGACTCCATATTAAGAGATCTTCGTAAAACTGATGTTTTTGGTGGCATTGTGCTGGTCATGGCAGGAGAGTTACGACAGACACTTCCAGTTGTTAAGAGGTACACCAGCGGATGAACTGAATCCCTGTGTAAAATCGTATTTTTGGAACCGTGTGAAAAAGTTGTCATTGAAACCAAATATGAGGGTTTATCTCAGAGGAGACCAAAATGCTGGTACCTTTGCTGAAAGTCTGCTTCAAATTGGAAATGGATCAGTTCCTTCTGACCTTTCTTGCATCATTTCTATTCAGAATCAGAATCATCTTTATTTGCCAAGTATGTCCAAAACACACAAGGAATTTGTCTCCGGTAGTTGGAGCCGCTCTAGTACAACAGACAGTCAATTTACAGAACACTTTGGAGACATAAAGACATTGACAAAAAACAATTGTGCAAAAAGATCCAGAGTCCTCTAGCACTTAGAGCAGTTTGAATGGCTAATATCGCAATAGTCCGGTGCAATGACCATTGTGCAAAGGGCACTGAGACTTCAAGGAGTGTATGCAGTTTAAAGTGACGAGTAGTGCGATAATCTGGGACAATGGTTGTGCAAATGTTAAAGATACTCCTCAATCAGTGTGCAAATGGAGCAGATGCTACTCTGGCATGAGTGGCCAGTATATGCAAATAGTGCAGCACGGCGAGACAACTACAGTGAGTGCACGAGTAATACATAATTGGCCCCACAGAAATGTGACAACGAACTCAAGTCAAAAAATTGCCAGCTTGTTGTAATGGAATTATAAGTTAGCTGTTTAAGAAGTTGATTGCAAGAGGGAAGAAGCTGTTGGAATGTCTACTAGTTCTAGTTTGCATTGATCGGTAGCGCCTACCTGAGGGAAGGAGCTGGAAGAGCTGGTGACCGGGGTGGGGAGGGTCCGAGAGGATTTTGCATGCCCTTGTCTTAGTTCTGGCAGCGTGCAAGTCCTCAAGGGTGGGTAGGGGGGTACCGACAATCCTTTCAGCAGTTTTGATTGTCCGTTGCAGTCGGAGTTTGTCCTTTTTTGTAGCAGCACCAAACCAGACTGTGATGGAAGAACACAGTACTGATTCAATGACTGCTGTGTAGAACTGCCTCAACAATGCCTCCTGAGCAATGTGGAACAGTGGTTGATATCACTGATGACCTTGAACAATTTATGTATCCAAATGTTGACGCTCATTACACTGATGTAGAATGGTTATGTGAGAGCTATCCTTGCCCCAACTAATGAGTATGTGAGAAAAAAATTACTTATGCTGAGTTGAATTCCAGGAGAAAGAAAAACCTATAAATCTATTGACACAGTGGACAAAGAGGATCTTTCTTTAAAATATCCAACTGAGTTTTTAAACTCTCTTACTCCATATGGACTTCATCTACATGCATTAGAAGTGAAACTGGGAGCCCCTATCATTCTTTTAAGAAACTTAGATCCTCCCAAGACTGTGCAACGGGACGCCCATGGTTGTAAAGCAAATGTTGCCTTAACATGCTAGAAGCTATTATAATCACAGGTCCTTCTAAAGGTGAGACAGCATTTCTATACCGAATACCATTTTATAATCACTTACCAGTTTAATTCAGAAGGCTTCAGTTTCCAATAGCAATTTGTTTTGCAATGAGTATCAACAAGTCACAAGGTCAGTCTCTGAAAATTGCTGGATTGGTTTTGCGTTCTCTGTTTTTCCTCATGGTCAGTTTTATGTTGGTTGCTCAAGGGTTGGCAGATCGAATGATTTGTGTGTACTGGCAGAGAATAAGATGACAAAAAATATTGTCTATCCTGAAGCATTGCAATAAAACCTTGAACTGTTTGATGTGTACAATATTATTGCATGTGAACTGTTCATGCGGGCGCCTTAACCTGTGAGTATACAATTAATATAATATGTAGACCTGATCGACCTTGAACACGCATGTCTGTCAAATCACCAGTGTATGTGTAAATGACAGGTTGTTAAGAGTTTTGTTGCACTGAAAATGCAAACAATAAGAAAACACTGGACAAATGAGTTTTGATATAAAAGTATAGTTCAATTTCAAATCAGTATTACAGTGATAATGCTAAACAATACTAATTGTGGTAGACTGAGACGACAATATGGATGTGTAAATATATCAGGGCTTGAGACTGCAACCAAAATGGTTGCATATGTGACCCTTTTTTCAGTGTGTGAGAGTAAAGATTTTATATGGTTGCACTTTTGTGAGTGCATGTCTTAATGCTCCCTTAACACACAGTCTTACAATATAAAGACACGGTGGTTGAAAGTCGCCGTCTTTTACACTGCATTAGTCAATCTCCACCTGCGCGCTGTCCTATCTGTAGAGCGCCGTCTCATTTATTATGAACAGCAAATGTGCGCATGCGCACGTTCAGACCCCTTGTTTCAACGAGAGTGAGCCTCACATGGTGGAGCTGGAGAAAATTGAGCTCGCGGAGGGTCCCTTTCATCGTCGGGCAAGGAGCTGCCGCTGACAAGGGCGGCGATAGCAGTGGTACCCACTCAGATTCATAATGACATTGATCCGTCCCCTCCACTCTTTAATCACCCCTTCTTCCTGAAGCCAGACGTCCAACTCGGCAAGGCAGACCAATCTTACAAGCCTGACATGGAACTCATGCAATCTGCTTCTCACGTAAACCACTACCTGTACAGTTGCATTTTTTGTTGTACGTTTGTAAGGCCAAGAAGCGCTGGGAGCACACAACTCTGGCCTTGTGTGTTTCGAGTTTTATATATTCTGAGACTCAGTGGAAACTACACACAGTCACCGCACCACTTCCCATTCCCCACGCTGTAAAACAAGGTGTTTGCTCAACTTCAAATTAAGTAGCAATTTACACTATTTTTACATTTATCTCTACTTGGCTAAATAAGTCTTGTGGCACATACTCAACCCTAGCAGAATTGAAATACATTGAAAATATCTGTGGAAATAGTTATTCTTTTAAAAGTTTGAACCAACAATTTTTTTTAGCATGCAGCCTGGGGCTAGAGTCCGAAAGTCAGGTAGCTGTGCAGTGCCTGTTGTATTGTTTAATAAAACAATTAGTGTTTTTCATATATGAAAACATTTTTATGCTGTATGCACCATAGGGAAATCCTAATAATGCTACTTCTGTTATTTAAAATGAATTTCATATACAATGTACATAATTATATGCATTTTATGTAAATGGTTTATTTAAATTACAGTTCATAGACAAATGTTAAAATACATGTTTTGTAATTGGCATGGAGTTTTAGCCGGTGATTAGCATTCCAGACTATTTTCATCATGCATGACTAGTGTTTATCAGGTAAACCTTTTTAATGATTTATTGTTGTTTAGCCATTATTTCAAATACAATTTCTCCAATGTTTTTTGTTTTATATATACACACCATGCATGGTCATGCCGCACCTCCCCAAAATAGGGTGTCACCAAATCATGTGCTGGTGCGACCAACTAAAAATGTTGGTTATACCAGTGTGACCAGTGCAAAAGTTAGTGTAGAGCCCTGTATAAACATGTTATTTTAAATTTCTTAATCCATTCAAATCTCTCCCTGAATCTCCCTGCTGCTGCCGCTTTAGCTTGCCTTGCACTGGCGAATCTCTCGTCGGTCTCATGCCCTCTCATAACTTTGTGTAGTCTAAGATTGAGACACCACACCCCCCGTGTATGTGTTTCTTTTCATGTGCTTGACGGAGTCAACAGCCATTAGGTTGAAGAAATGGATGCCAGTGAATGCTATCCCAGTGACGACGTCAGGATGAACAGTTAAAATCAGTCATGAGTACGTTTGCTGCGTAGTATGTTGTGCCTTGTGCGAACGAATCACTCATCTTACTATTTCGCAGTGAACTTCCGCATGAGTCACTCATGGCAGAACAGTTCACTGCATACGTACTCGTACGTCGCTCCTTAGCGGATCGCGAATGAAGAAGTTCAATGACCGAATCACTCGTGGCTGACAGTACCTTCAGTTCATTTTAGTACAGTGGGTCAAAAAAGTATTTAGTCAGCCACCAATTGTGCAAGTTCTCCCACTTAAAAAGATGAGAGAGGACTGTAATTTTTATCATAGGTATACATCACCTATGAGACCAAATGAGGGGGAAAAAATCCAGAAAATCACAGTCTGCTTTTTAAAGAATTTATAAACAAATTGTGGTGGAAAATAAGTATTTAGTCAATAACAAAAGTTCATCTTGATACTCACACACTGTTACTGGTATTTTAGTCCATTCCTCCATGCAGATTTCCTCTAGAGCAGTGATGTTTTGGGGCTGTCGTTGGGCAACCCAGACTTTCAACTCTTAACCAAAGATTTTCAATATGGTTGAGATCTGGAGACTGGCTAGGCCACTGCAGGACCATGAAATGAGTGTGCTGTGACAACACAATTATGCCGGAGTGCCTGGAGAAAACCCACGCAGGCACGGGGAGAACATGCAAACTCCACACAGGTGGGGCCGGGGATTGAACCCGGGTCCTCAGAACTGTGAGGCTGACGCTCTAACCAGTCCTTCACCGTGCCGTGTTAGCAGAAACAAACAAGCACAATTTCTGTGCAGACTTTCAGTGTACATCTTGTTTGCAGATGCTCCTTCCCGAATGTCTGCCAAGAGCTCAGAACAGTGTTGTGCAAGTCCACGTGGAAAAGAGGTTTGTATTTGAACCTAATTTTTGCATTCAGTTGAACCCAATAAACTCAAGCTAATTTCAGCGGTTTTTGGACAGGAAAGCCTTCCAGGTAGCACGCAAGCCGCGGGTGCAGCTGCAGCCCCATGCACCGACAGGACTGCGGAGGCATACCTCCAGAGTCGAGATGTCACCTGTGGTATATGCATGGACAAGGTGTATGAGAAGATGGACCGCAGTAAACGGGTGTTTGGAATCTTGCCCAACTGCAGTCATGCCTTCTGCCTGCAGTGCATCATGACCTGGAGAAAAACCAGAGACCTCGGGCCTGATGTTGTCAAGTAGGTTTCCATTTACAGTGTCGTGAAAAAGTATTGGCCCCTTCCCAGTTTCTTTTATATTTTCGCATACCGTATTTTCGCAACCATAAGGCGCACCGTATTAAAAGGCGCAGTTTCAGTTACGAGGTCTATTTCTGTATTTAACACATACATAAGGAGCACCGTATTATTGGTGAAACATACGGTAGCATGCATGCATGCTAAAAGCTAGCGTATGCATGCTAAAAGCTAGCGTATGTTTTTAAAAAAGCAGCGGGAGCAAAACTGAGTTCGGTTGTACTTTACTAAAGTATTTAACAATGTAAACTGAGTTTGGTTGTACTTTATTGAAGTATTTAGCAATGTACTCACGTTATTTTTTTATCAATCCTCATCCACAAATCCATCAGTCTTCATCTTCTGTATCCGAAATGAACAACTGGGCAAGTTCTCCAAACACGCTGGGTTCCCTCTCGGCGTTTTCCTGCTTCCTCCACTTGCGAACCATGGATTCGCTCATCTTGAATTCTCTCGCGACTGCTCAATTCCCATGTTCCCCCGCCTAACTGATAGCTTTCAGTTTAAACTGTGCTTCGTAAGGGTGTCTCTTTGTAGGGGCCATTTTCGGGGGTCCTTAGCCAAACCGATGTTGTTTTGCACAATGCACATACCGGCACCCTTCCCCCTTTAACGTCCGCATGCTGTCGTCAGTCACATCCGCCTTTACTCTATATAAGCAGCGTGTCGGCAGGAAATGGTCCCAGTCAGTCAAGCGGAGCGCTCATCAAAGTCATACAACATTTACAGATTTTGGAACTCTGTGCACACATAAGGGGCTCCGCATTATAAGGCGACCCGTCCATTTTGGAGAAAATGTAAGACTTTTAAGTGCGTTTTATGGTCGTGAAAATACGGGAGTTTCCCCACTTTAAGATCATCAAACAAATGTAAATATCAGACAAATATAACCCAAGTGAATTTACAATGGGTAACGAAAGTATTCTGACCCCCTTAAAATTGTCACTGTTACCCTGGGAACGCCTCAGGATCCCCCCGGAAGAGCTGGATGAAGTGGCTGGGGAGAGGGAAGTCTGGGCGTCCCTGCTAAAGCTACTACCCCCGCGACCTGACCTCGGATAAGCGGTAGAAAATGAATGGATGAATATTGCAGCCAGTTGAGAAAATCATTTAAGTTCCCTTTCCCCCGCCCTCCTCAATGTACACACAGCACCTCGTATTGACAGAAAAAAACAATTGTTGAAATTTTTGCAGCTTTATAAACTGAACTGAAATATCACACGGCCATAAATATTCAGACCCTTTACTGTGACACTCATTTAACTAGGGTGCTGTTCATTTCTTATCATCCTTGATGTTTCTGCACCTTCATTGGAGTCCAACTGTGTTGGATTATACTGATTGGACTTTCTTAAAAAAAGCCACACACCTGTCTATATAAGACCTTACATTTCAGAGCTCAGAGACAGAATTGTGGCAAAGCACAGATCTGGCCAAGGTTACAAAAAAATTTATGTTGCACTTATGGTTGCTAAGAGCACAGTGGCCTCCATTATCCTGAAATGGAAGACGTTTGGGATGATCAGAACCCTTCCTAGAGCTGGCCGTCCGGCCAAACTGAGCAATCAGGGGAGAAGAGCCTTGGTGAGAGAGGTAAAGAAGAACCCAAAGCTCACTGTGGCTAAGCTCCAGAGATGCAGTCGGGAGATGGAGGGAAAGTTCTTGAAAGTCAACCATCACTGCATTGACAGTATTTTGCATGCCCAAAGACTGACAAAAGTGTCCCGTAATTGCTGTGCCTGCACCGCGGAGGCTGAAGAACCCACTCAATCAATCGAGGGGCGGGATCGGGCCCAGGGGTCCACCCAAGAGCAGCCTGGTGGACAGGACATGTCCCACACCGAGGGACCCAGGGCCAGCCCCACCGAAGTGCCCCAACAACTGGCCACCCGGTAGAGGCCGCAGGGACCAATGCCGCCCCACGCGCCCCGACACCCCCCGCCCACCTCACATTCCCCCACCCTCACCCGTCCCCCAGAGATGGGTGTCTGTGGTGCATTAAAACATGGGGATGAGTGTGTGTGTTGCATTAAAATCCAGGGGGACGGAGGGGCAGGGTGCCCGGACAGCACAGACATGCTGAACCCATGGATATGTATATGTGCCCAAATGTGACTAGTGAGAAAAATATATACAGTGACTGGCATGAGTGTGTGCTAAGTGAGTGATTGAGGCATGGCTCCTGCAGGTCAGGCCCATCAGGCAGGACAACCACCTACGAAGAGGGCCGCACCACCCAGCCCCGCA
This sequence comes from Phyllopteryx taeniolatus, assembly GCF_024500385.1. Classification (NCBI taxonomy): domain Eukaryota; kingdom Metazoa; phylum Chordata; class Actinopteri; order Syngnathiformes; family Syngnathidae; genus Phyllopteryx; species Phyllopteryx taeniolatus. The sequence continues at coordinate 48,839,179 of NC_084502.1, read as the reverse complement.
GCACTGACCCCGGGACCCGCCCTACCCTCCACATTCCAGCCAGCACCCACTACCTGCCCCAGAGTGTGGGAGGTAGACCCCCCGCAAACTCAGGGATGAGAAGAGCCCCACTCCATGCAAGTGTCCTCACCATGCAAATCGATCTAAAATGTGAGAAACTGGGGGGGAAAAAGGGAAAATAAATAAATAAATAAATAAAATGGGAATAATAAAATAACAACCTCGACAACAAAGAATACACAAGTCGAAAGTTTACTTTTACACTTACAAATTAGTTTTGTCAGATGGCACACAACTATGGAATCAAGAGTCTACATTTAGCATGTTGAGGAAGGGTGACCAGCTATCTACGTATACATGTAATTGATTTTTTTTTGTTCTGATATTTTTTGTAACGCAATATACTCTTATGATGAGATTTAGCCACTGATTTATGTTAATAGCTTGTTTGTTTTTCCAGTTTAATAGAATTGTTTTCTTAGCGGTAGCTAACGCGACGAGTAATGATTGTGAATATTAGGGCGGTCGATTATGCTTAAATCGCCAAGTATGCACAATCTTGGAGAAAGTGGAATCCTGAAATTTAAAATATAAGAGTTTTGTGTAACCGAAGACCAAAAGCATTGAATTGGTGTGCATTCCCATATAGCATGAACATGGGTGTCTAGGATATTTTTGGTGCATTGCGTGCATATATTAGATGGAGAGAAGCCCATTTTATGCATTGTGTACTGAGTAAAGTGTGTTCTATGGAGCACTTTATATTGTAAAAGCTGTAAATTTGTGTTTTTTGTCATTCTAAATTTTGATAAATTTTTGTTACATGTGTATCCACTAGCTACAGTCAGCGGACATGGAAAGGTCTTCTTCCCATTTTGTGATTGGTGTAAGTGCATTGATTTAGTGCATGAAATTAATTTATAAATTTTCTGAGTGATTTACTTTGCGGGAAAAGGATCACTATTTGCTTGACAAACTCTGGCAGTTTCGAGGGTGCTCTGGATTGTTGGTATTCTTTTTAAAAAAATAAATAAAATAAAATTTAAAATTTGTTTTTATAATTTTTTTGTTTAATTGCTGATTTAAATTTATTGTATTGAAGAAAGTTTCCGCCTGTTATTTGTAATTCTTGGAACATTTCATCACGTGTCCTAAAAACATTTGCTAAATAGTTGTTGTAGGTGATCAATTCCATGTTGTTCCCATGTACTAAAATGAAGGGGTACATTATTAATTTCAAAATCTGGATTATGACAGATTGGGGAGAGCGTACTGGGAGCTAATTGAGATCCTGTAGATTCTAAACTTTGCCACCAAGCCGTTAAAGTGGATGTGATTATTGGGTTCTTGACGCATTTAGGGCGTTTAATAAGACTTGTAGAAATAAATGAGAGTTTTGGGAGTTTAATAGTGTTGCAGTCTATTTGTTCCAATTCTAGCCAAGAATCATACTCCTCATTGTGGTGCAACCATTTGATGAGGTAATTATTGTAATTGGTTAGCTAAATAATAGTGTTTAAAGTTGGGAACATTTAGACATCCCTCCTGTTTACTTTTCTGAAGTGGAAGTGGATCTATTTTTCTTATTTTTTTAAATAGAAAAATATTACAGCATAATCTAAGGTTTGAATCCCTTTAAATGTGGTCTTAAATGGAATCATTGAAAATAATTTATTTGAGGAAAGGTTTTCATTTTCATTGTGGCTATTTTTCCCAGTCATGATATAGACAAGTTATTCCAACTTGAGTCAGCTGACCTGTTTTCCAGAAGTTGTGTGTAATTTAGATTGGTTAGCTCTGTGAGTTTTGGCAAAATATTAAAAACTAAATACTTAATGTTTCCTATCGGAATAGGGTAATCTGGGATTTGATCTGCAGTAGTCCATGAGTTTGCCGTTATTGGGAGTATTGTTGATTTTGTCCAGTTGATCTGGTAATATGATATTTGTGAAAATGTTTTGAGATTGAAGAGAATACTTGGGTTCCCGTAAATAAGAATATCATCAGCATACAGATTGATTTTGTGTTCTGTCACTAGTGAGCAGATAGATACCTTTTTAATAGTAGCATTCTGATGTATAGCGGCAGCAAGAGGTTTGATGAATATTGCAAATTAGCATTGGTGAGAGTGGACATCCTTGTCTGGTTCCTCTTTTGTAAATTAAAACTTTGTGAAGTAATCCCATTTGTGGTAACTGTCGCTTTCGGAGAATTGTATAATGTTGCTTTCCAATGTATAAATGAGTCTCTAAAGCCAAATTTGCGAAGTACTGCAAAGAGGAAAGCCCAGTTGACTATCGAAACCTTTCTCTGCGTCAAGAGACATGATGATTGAGTTTAGATTGTTACGCTGTGACATGCTTATTAAATTTAACATACGTCTGACATTATTTGTGGAACCTTTAATGAAGCCTGTCTGGTCATAGTGGATTATCGACGGGAGTCCCTTTTCAAGTCTCGCTGCGAGGGCTTCGAGATTATCTTTATCTGCATTAATCAGTGATAAGGGCCGATAATTAGCTGGGAGAGTGGGGTCTTTACCGGACTAGTAATAATTTTATTGAAACTGTGTTCATATGGCTACTAATTTGTTTATTATTTTAATTATTGTTTATCTCTTTGACTGTTATGAAAAATAGAGGCGCGAGTATTGGCCAGAAATGTTTGAATTCAACAGGGATTCCGTTCGGGCCAGGCGCTCGTCCCGTTTGCATTTTTAAAACATTTTTTTACGTGTTTTGTAATTCTGTGATGGTTAAAGGAACATCAATGCTGTCTTTAATTTGTGTATTTAATTGAGGAATGTTTGGATCCTTAAAGTTTCAATTTCTTTTTTGTCTGGGTTGTTTGAAGATGCGTATAAGCTGCTATCATAATTGTAAAATATTTCATTTATTTCTAGCAGTTACTGTGTACAGTTGCCGTTTGAATCTTGAATGGCCGTAATTACTTTATTTCGCTGAAGTCGGTTCGCAAAGAATTTTCCTGATTTATTATTATACTCAAAGTTGGTGTATCTTAACTGTTGTTGTAGAAAATTGTTTATTTTTGATGACGGCTAATTGATGTTTTGCCTTTTGAAGTTGGTTTCTGTATGATTAATTGCATATTCTTCTGTGCGGTGTTTAATTTTTTTTTGTCAATTCCATTTTCCAATTTTTGTTCTTGTTTTTTCTGATACAAAGAGTATATGATTTCAACCTCAATGCAGCTTTCCCGATTTCCCACAGCAGAGATGGGTGTTTGGTTTGGGGAGTCGTTGAATTTAAAAAACTCAGCCCATTTCTTCCTCACAAAAGAATTAAAATCCAGGTCCTTCAATAGGGACGTGTTGAAGCGCCATGTTGGTGAGGGTTCCAAATTTGATTCAGCTTTTAGATTGAGAGAAATTGGTGCATGGTCACTGATGATAATTGGATGTATTTTGGGGCTAATTCTTTGAGCTGCTGAATTGTTTGAAAGAAAAAAATCCATTCTTGACAAAGATCAGTGAACCGACAAGAAAAATGTGCATTCTCTTTTTGTATAGTTTTTCAGCCTCCATATGTCAACAAGACCAAAGTTGTCCATATAGTGTGATCAACAACCCCAATTTCAATGAAGTTGGGACATTGTGTTAAACATAAATAAAAACAGAATACAATGATTCACAAATCATGTTCAACCTATATTTAATACACTAAAAAGACAAGATATTTAATGTTCAAACTGCTAAAATTTGTTTTTAGCAAATCATTAATTTAGAATTTTATGGCTGCAACACGTTCCAAAAACGCTGGGATAGGGTCATGTTTACCACTGTTAAATCACCTTTTCTTTTAACAGCATTCAATAAGTGTTTGGGAACTGAGACACAAATTTTTGAAGCTTTGTTGGTGGAATTATTTCCGATTCTTGCTTGATGTACAGCTTCAGTTGTTCAACAGTCCGGTGTCTCCATTGTCGTATTTTATGCTTCATAATGCGGCACACATTTTCAATGGGAGACAGGTCTGGACTGCAGGCGTGCCAGTCTAGTACACGGACTCTTTTACTACGAAGCCACTCTGTTGTAACGTGCAGAATATGGTTTGGCATTGTCTTGCTGAAATAAGCAGAGGCGTCCATGAAAAAGACGTTGCTTTGATTGCAGCATATCTCCAAAACCTGTATGTACCTTTCAACATTAATGGTGCCTTCACAAATGTGTAAGTTACCCATTCCATTGGCACTAACATAGCCCCATACCATCACAGAATGCTGGCTTTTGAACTTTTGAGCTTTGCGTCCATTACAGACCGGATGGTTCTTTTCCTCTTTGGCCCGGAGGACACGACATCCACAATTTCCAAAAACAATTTGAAATGTGGACTCGGCGGACCACAGAACGCTTTTCCACTTTGCGTCAGTCCATCTCAGATGAGCTCGGGCCCAGAGAAGCCGGCGGTGTTTCTGGGTTCTGGGTGTTGTTGATAAATAGCTTTTGCTTTGCATAGGAGAGTTTCAAGTTGCACTTACGGATGCAGCGCCGAACTGTATTTACTGACACTGATTTTCTGAAGTGTTCCTGAGCCCATGTGATATCCTTTACACATTGATGTTGTTTCTTTGATGCAGTGCTGCCTGAGGGATCGAATGTCACGGGCATTCAATATTGGTTTTATGCCTTGCTGCTTATATGCAGTGATTTCTCCAGATTCTCTGAACCTTTTGATGATGATATGGACTGTTGATGATGAAATCCCTAAATTCCTTGCAATTGTACGTTGAGGAACATTGTCCTTAAACTGTTCGACTATTTTCTCACGCACTTGTTCACAAAGAGGTGAACCTCACCCCATCATTGCTTGTGAATGACTGAGCAATTCAGGGAAGCTCCATTTATACCCAATTATGTTGAACACAACATCCAATGTTCATTGGAATTGGGGTTGTATTAGGGGATTTAGCGTAAGGTTAAAATCACCTCCCATATAATTATAGAATTGGCTGACAAGTTTAAGAAGTGTGAAAAGAGCATTTTTTTTTTTACGCGATTTTATGCCTCATTGATTTTCTTGGGAAACTGATCGTTCATTCCAAACGAAGACCAATTTTTGCTGAAAGTGTTCAAACTTTGCAATGATGGGATGTGGTCGGTTACCTGGACAAGGGCCTCCCAATCGGTGAACACGTTGAAAGGTAATCTTGTCGACTGTACCTTGAGACTGGACATAATGAACTTTTTAATCTGCACCTCGGAGTCTTCCGGAGCATTTTCTGGAATGCCTGAGAAAATGAGATTGTCACTCATGCTTCCTGATTGAATGTTCAGTGTAGTTTCTTTCATGAGTTTATATTCCAGTCTCAGAGTTTGTAGTTCCACTGACATTGACATCATGTTTGATGGAAGTATTATCTAATCTTGGCTCCTAGAGCTTTTGTTGTGTGAACTCCAAGCTCTTTGAGTTCGATGATCTCTTGGCAAAGCAAGTCAAGTGTAATTGACAATTTATTGTCGATTGACAGGAGGGGACTCTCTGTCGAATCATGTAAATCCTCTGTTGAAGTGGAAGAATCAGCTTTTTTTCTCTTAAGCGGGCAGCTTGACGCGAGGCCTCAGATCCTCTAACAGACGAGTCGGCGTTGACGTAGCTGCGCGGATCGCAAGTGGCTCTCTACGAGTTACCGCTGCTGGCGAAGGGAAAGGGAAAAGAACGAAGCGACCATCCGCTGCTGAAAAAGGAAAAAGACTTGTGGAAAGAGGTGTTTTGTCTTGTAATAGCTGCTTTTCCCGGTCTATGCAAGGGGCGTCGCCATGTTTTTTGTCTTCGGAAATCACGCGATCTCTCGTGTTGTCACAGCATGCTCACCCCCTCCTCTCTTGCCTCCTGATGTCTTTTTTTCTGAAATGCTGTGCTATATTTTCGCCAGATGTAATGAGACTCATATCTTCCAAAAAGGTCAATTTTCAGCTTGTCAGTCCATATAATATTCTCCCAAAAGTCTAGGAATAAGGAATCATTCAGATTTATTTATTTATTTTTTTGCAAATGAAAGACGAGCCTTGATGTTCATTTTGGTCAGCAGTGGGTTTTCCCTCGAACACTGACATTACTCTTGGCAAGGGAGACCTACAGTTCTATAGAAGTGGTCCTGAGTTCCTTTGTGGCCTGCTGGATGAGTCATTGCTGATATCTTGGGGTAATCTTTGGTGGCCGTCCACTCCTGGGAAGATTCACCACTGTTCCATGTTTTCACCATGTGAGGATAATGTCTTCTCTATGGTTCGCCTGAATTGTAAAGCTTTTGAAATGGTGTTTGTAATCCTTTCCAGACTGATAGATGTCAATTACTTTTTCTTGACTGTTCTGGAATTTCTTTAGATCCTGTCATTTTGTTTGAGCTTTTGTATAGCTTTTCTCCAACGTGTTTGTTGGGACAGATTGTTTGTGATTTCTGGATTGAACAGGTCTGGAGGTACTCAGACTTGGGTGTAATCAATGACAATTAACCAAAAATTGTGCTTCGCCGCAATTAATTTATGATTGAGCAAGGGGGGTAATTACTTTTTCCACACAGGGCCGGGTAACTGAATATTTTCTTTTCCTTAATAAATGAAATCATTTAAAAACAGAATTTTAAGTTCACTTGGGTTATATTTGTCTATTTGCATTTGTTTGATTTTAAACATTAAAGTGGGGAAACTGCAAAAATATAACAATTTAAGAAGGGTGCCAATACTTTTTCAAGGGACTGTATGCACATGAAATTTTTTAAATCCTTTTGTGACATCACAAGAGTTCTTTGCTTCAGGACCTGCCCACAGTGCAGGGTGAGATCAGCCTTCTATGTGCCCCACCAATACTGGGTCGAAGGACAAGCAAAGGAAAGTCTAATAGCAGACTTTAAAGAGAAATTCAGGTAAGCTTTTGAATGCATGCAGTGATTGATCAAAGACTGTATTTGAGAGCCTGATCTGAAGCTGAAAGCTACGTTGGAAACGTATTGACATGAACAGTCAATTCATGCTTTTCACTACACAGCAATGTGTCAAATTTATACGTGCAAATTTGACTTTGAGGTAACATGTGATTTTTAACCAATATACTGATTGTGAAGTACTGATATCCAAAGCAGGGTTCACTCAAAGCGATCTTTAAAGGTACCATTATCACTTTTTCAATTTAATTTTGATAATCATTGATGACCTTTTATTAGGTTTGCGTGATGATTTTGGTTGGAAATCCCAAAATGTCCTTTTTCCAGCTATTCTAGTTGGTCTTTTCTGCCTGGCCTTCATTATGCAACATGTAAATGAGCTTTCCTCTGATTGAATTCCTCTTCTTCCCCATTTTTTATTTTTTTTATTTTTATTATTTTTTTTTTATCGCTTACGTCTTTAATGGCAATTTTGCAACATGCAAAACCATGTGGAAGAATGAACATTGACTGTAAAATACACTTTGAAGTAAAACCACATGCACTTCAGGAGAGTCATACTTACAAACACATTTGTTTATAAGACAAGAAACAGGAGGTGAATGAAAAGCCTCAACAAGAAAAAAACTGTGACGTGAGCCTGCTCATATTCTAAATGCACAATCATGGTCTGCTTCCATGCCTTGGAAGTTGGCGAGTCACCCATTTTAATTCCAAGTTGCTTCAGCTGTGTGTTTATATACTTGGAGATGTGTCCTAGTTTTCCTTGTACTTCTAACTCATCATTGCATGTGCAAGCTGAGCTACCAGCATCTACCAAGTTAGGCATTTTTGTGAAACTTTATTTTACTATTTAGTCAGTATTTGAGTTATATTAAGCATTTACGCCTTATATAAATGTGAATAGAAACTTGAACTTAATAAATACTCTTTGGATAACTTTCTTATTCAAATTAGGCTTATCCAATGTACTGTAGCAAATACAGTGCCACCAGAAAGTATTCACACCCCTTTACTTTTTCCATTTTGCTATGCTTTGCAGACTTATTCTAAAACTAATTTGTGTATAGTTTTCATTAAAAAAAATCTACATAAAATATCCCATGAACAAAGTAAAAACAATTTCAGACAGTTGTGCAAATGTATTAAATCTAAACATTAACACACTAACCCTAAAAAATTATGCTGATGGAAGGGGACCTTTAACAAATTTTGAAAATGTGAAACCCCCCACACATGATTAAAAAAAATAGTGTGTGCTTACTGCTCATATAGTATGTGTGGTGTACTGCAAACAAGTAAAAAGTACTGGTATTCGGTACTTAAAAGTACTGATACTTGTCCAAAGACAACTGGTAAAAGTATTGAAGTCACTCCCTTAAGTAAAAGTACACCCTTATAAATGTACTTAAGTAAAAAAAAAACATCCATCCATCCATTTTCTGAGCCCCAATAATAAAATGCATATAGTGAGATTTTACTCAGATGATTGGCATGTGTTCTCTGAGGGCAACAATGCTCAAAACAAACAAGAACAGGTAGATTTAAATGAAAAAAATTAGCATTTATCTGTCCTCTTAAAGTAATATACAGTACAAATAAAATAAAAGCTAGATTTATTCTAAAATAAAAGCTAGATTTATTCTCGCTTTGACTGAAACATGTCTAAATTGAGCAACTTGTGGCTATTTTCATTTTGGGATTTTTATTGTTTTTTTTGGCAGTGGGCCAATGTGTTGGAAATATATGTTAAGGGTCAAAATGCCAGTGAGCTAGACTTCAACGAGCTAGCTTTTTTATTTTTTTTTTATTTTTTTTTATTTTTTTTAAATTTAAAAAAATATATTTTTTAATTGTGGTTCACCCAGAGCATTGCAGCACTTTTGGAAAAAACAGAGCCAAAAAAAACATTCTTACCTATGAAATGTTATTCCCTGTTCAGAGTTCCCTTGTTGTAATTGTACGATGTGTGTTCAACTGTACGCAGCACAATGTGCAGGCATCTTTGTTATTGTGGTTTTCGACCGTGTCGTCAACAAACATGGACTTCGCCAACACTTTGCTCCCACTAGCTTAGCGTTGCTTTAGGCACATGGCTCAAAATATCTATGATCAATGCGCTCGACTCGCTTACTTCCTTCCAGTTTCTGCTTTTTTTTCAGCGAGAAAGTTTGAAAAGTAACGAGCTCATTTTTAAAATGTAAGAAGTATAAAGTACAGATATTTGTGTTTAAAACATAAGGAGTAAAAGTAAAAAGTTTCCACAAGAATAAGTACTCAATGTAGATACCTGAAAAATCTACTTCCCACTGGTGGTGTTCTAGAGATGCCGAACACAGCAAACTACACATAACCATAACTCCACCCACAACTGGGAGGCTTCTTCCACAAACCAGATTTCTGGAGTACTAAGACTGACCTGTAAGAGGCAGCGTGGTGCCACAAGGCAATCTGACTGCTGGAAAATGCAAAGAAGAAATGGAAGAAGCTAAGCTAACTGTTCGCTATATACGAGGGGCAGTCCAAGAGTAAGGAGCCCAATTTAATTTCTATCCATCAATTTTCAGAGCCGCTTAACCTCACAAGGGTCGCGGGAGTGCTGGAGCCTATCCCAGCTATCGTCGGGCAGGAGGCGGGGTACAGCCTCAACTGGTTGCCAGCCAATCGCAGCCCAATTTTATTTAACCTGCTAATTACATTACAAATCTTCAGTGTGTAATTTTAAACACTATACTATATATCATCCAATTTGGAAATTATGTCATTCTTGGATGCCTTTCAGAAGCAGAGCGTGTGGATTGAATTTATTGCTTTGGAAGGTGAACCACCACTAAACATTTTCAGAAGGTTCCAAAATGTGTATGTGGACTAAGCTACAGCACAGTCAAAAGGCGTTGGCCTCGATCGAAGGCAAAGAACAAGCCTGCTTTGAGGGAACTCTGTGACAAGTAAAGGATCAGCAAAGCAGCAGACCATCTTCAGTTGTTGTTTTCGGAATAGTGCTAGGATCAAGGCACTGATCGAAGAAGATCGTAGCGTCACCATTGATGATGTGTCATGATTCATGACACCTTTTGAAAATGTTTAGTGGTGTTTCCCCATCCAAAGCAAGAATTTCAATCACAGCTCTGTTTTTGACAGGCATCCAACAATGACAGTTCCAAAATGGCTGACAGGTAGAGGACAGTCAAACTAAACTTTTAAGTACTGTAAACCTTCAAAAAAGTATTTAAACTGAAGATGTCTGAAAGATTTTCACATATTAAATTAAATTGCGCTTTTGACTGGTGGTCTACTATATTGCAATGTCAAACTCCTTGTCAATTTAAATGTGGGGAAATGGCTTCAGACATGTTATACTCAACACAACCAGTTCTATTTCACGTCAGTCCAAGGCTCAGCTCAGTAATTACCACATGTATAAGATTTGCCATTGTAAATATTGAACTTTGTAACATTTTCAATTGTCTGATCTGACCTTTCCCACACCTCAAATTTGACCAGATTATCGTATCCATGTAACCTGCTTAGTTCTGAGCGAATTGGTAATGAACTGAAATTTGTTTTCAACCTATAGTAAGCGAAGCTGCAGTTACTATGCACGATACAAACCGTGCCCCTTCGAGACAGAGTGCCTCTACCGACATGACAGGTCTGCACGCCGCAGATCATTCCTGGTACGTATTATTTGCAGAGCATGTCAGCTGTCTGCTCCTGAGCTTCCTCTTCACTTGACTTTTTACCCGGTAGTGTAATACAGATGATGATGACGACGATGATGATTATGACGATGACGAAGACTACGATGGTCTGCTGAATTTCTTCATCGCCATGACTCTTCTTCGATCTGACGACGATGATGACGACGATGACGGTGACAACTTTGACATTCCTTTTTTCCTAGCGGAGTATGGTTTTTGATCCCCCTTTCCCCTCCAACGCAATTTTCTCCGTGAGGAAATGGAGAAAATTGTCGACAACAATGTGGCTGTGTTATGACACGACTGTCCCATTTTGATCAGTAGTAATACTTTTGGAGTAGGTGAGGCTCTGTCGTCCTTTAGCAGGTCATGTGACTGACCTGCCATACCTCAACCAGACAAAAATTAAACTGAATTAACCTGTTGTAGTGGACAGCTAGAATTAAATGGTGCACATAGCTCAAATTACCCTGTGCTAGCTGTAAACTGTCTTAACAGGATAAATCAAGCCACAAATTCGAAGGTCATATGTTCCAGCTGTTTTCCTTCCTGCAGCTTTAGTGATTCAAACATTGACGCATTGTACGTTTTTCTCTATGCCTCTCTAGTAGAGCTTGTACATTTTTCTCTATGCCTCTAATTAGATTTCTAAGTGCTCAAAACTGAGTGTTACTGAATTGTTTTAAGTGTTGTGCAGATGGTCCTTTTTAAATTGTCTGAAGATAGTGTACTGTACCCCTTTACGGTTGATGTCCAATCCTGAATAGTCCTGCCTCAATGTACCCTGATGATACTCTAACCTAGTTTTGACATAACCATTGAAATGTTTTTGTTTTTTTAAATTTCTTTTAAAACAAGTTATATTCGTACACTGAAAATAAACCTTATTACACAGTTTGTCTCACTCACTGAAAAATGTTTTGTACTATTTTACTTAGATTTATCTGCTTATTAGTTTTGTTTTGAGTTGCATAAGCAATTCATTTCTCTTACTGGTTTAATATTCTTTCAAAACTGAGGTGGGATAACTGACCACTAGGTGGCGGCCTTTGAACCCAACCACACACAAAGTGTAAACATTTGAGCTCTCAAAGTTGGTGTAAATCATGCTTAAATCACAAAACAGTTATCACAGTAATCATGTATTTACTGTGGTTTGTCACACTTTATTTTGACCACCCATGCTCTCTTTACCTGAACTGTGGATGGATATCTGAAATGTGGTATAAAGTCTGTGATAAGATCAGTGCAAAGATAAGTGAGGAAACTCCGACTGGTGTGCTCTGTGGCAAGTTTTGCTTCAAAAGTGACCCCCGGTGGGTCTTTGGGGAAAAAAGCAAAAGTAATTTGCATATCGTGCAGCGCTGAACTGAACTCTCTTCATTTAAGTACAAAAGTGACCCCCGGTGGGTCTTTGGGGAAAAAAGCAAAAGTAATTTGTATATCGTGCAGCGCTGAACTGAACTCTCTTCATTTAAGTACAAGTTTAAAATACCATCTCAAGGCATAATGATACTGTGTAGTATATTTGGTGCTTGTGATTGAGGATTAATAAAATTAATAATTTCATTTAAAAAATAATCTTTCATAAAAAAAAAAAAAAAAATGGACAGCCTTGTTTTACAACAGTAGTTAATATGCTGTAATTTTTAAACTTAAATGTGTAATTTGTAATGTAACTGTGGTGTATGAAATAGCCAAGCTTGGATTCACTGTTGCCAGCAATGGCTGCAAGGTCAATTCACATGAATGGGAGCGGATGACGAGCTCTTTGCGCTCCCTCTAGTCCCAATTACTGCTCATGTTCCCTATTAGAGGGCCAACAATCAACGCTTGGTGAACTATACTTCACAGCAAACATAATTTGTATAAAGTGCAGTGCTGAACTCTTTTCATTGAAACAAGAGTTTAAAATAGCATCTCAAAGCAGTATTTATAGGTCAAAATGTTTTTACTTTTCAAAGCTTAGGAGATGGCTCACATATCTTGAATGAAAATTCCACCACATGGGCTCAGGAACACTTCAGAAAACCAATGTCAGTAAATACAGTTCGGTGCCACATCTGTAAGTATAACTTGAAACTCTACTATGCAAAGCAAAAGCCATTTATCAACAACACCCAGAAACGCCGCCAGCTTCTCTTATCTACGATGGACTGAAGCAAAGTGGAAAAGTGTTCTGTGGTCAGACGAGTCCATATTTCAAATTGTTTTTTGGAAATTGTGGATGTCTCCTCCGGGCCAAAGAGGAAAAGAACCATCTGGACTGTTATGGATGCAAAGTTAAAAAGCCAGCATCTGTGATTGTATGGGGCTGTGTTAGTGCCAATGGTATGGGTAACTTATACATCTGTGAAGGCACCATTAATGCTGAAAGGTACATACAGGTTTTGGAGAAACATGCTGCCATCCAAGCAACGTCTTTTTCATGGACACCCCTGCTTATTTCAGCAAGACCATGCCAAACCACATTCTGCACGTGTTACAACAGCGTGGCTTTGTAGTAAAAGAGTGCAGATACTAGACTGGCCTGCCTGCAGTCCAGACCTGTCTCCCATTGAAAATGTGTGGCGCATTATGAAGTATAAAATATGACAACGGAGACCCAGGACTGTTGAACAGCTGAAGCTGTACATCAAGCAAGAATGGGAAAGAATTCCATCTACAAAGCATCAACAATTAGTGTCCTCAGTTCCCAAACGTTTTTGCATGACCCTATCCCAGCTTTTTTGGAGCTTTTGTGGTGATATCCTGTACACATTGATGTCAGTTTTTGATGCAGTGCCGCC